>NC_062558.1:6132728-6420110 GCF_016906955.1 Phacochoerus africanus
GTTCTGTGGGGTTGAAAGGGGCTGCTGCTTCTTCTTTGTAACAAACACTTAGTGAATTTTATTACATTTCTAGGTGTCCAACAATCATCACAACCAAATTGTGGAGCTCTTCCATCCCAAACCTCAGTGCATGCCCACCACCACCCAAACTCTCTCATTTGGAAACCGTAAGTTTTGCAAAGTCTGTGAGTCAGGATCTGTTCTGCAAAGAAGTTCATTCTGCCCTTTTTAGAGTCCACATGTCACTGAAAGCATTTGCTGTTGGGGCCTCATTGTCTGATGACTTCACGTAACACGATGATTTCCAGGTCCATCCAGGTTGCTACCAATGCCCTTATTTCGTTCCTTTTAATGGCTGAGGAATGTTCCATGCTGTATATGTACCACGTCTCCTTGATCCACTCCTCTGTCGATGGACACTTCGGTGGTTTCCATGTCTTGGCTATTGCAAAGAGTGCTGCGATGAACACTGGCATACCTGTGTCTTTGCGAGTCATGGTTTTCTCTGGATAGAGGCCCAGGAGTGGGATGGCTGGCTCAAAGGGTGGTGGTTCTCTGTTTCGTTTTCTGAGGAATCAGCATCCTGTTTTCCGCAGCGGTTGCACCCATTTACATTCCCCCCAACAGTGTCCTAGGGTTCCTTTTTCTCCACACCCTCTCCAACACTCGTTGTTTGTAGACTTTTTGAGGATGGCCATTCTGGCTGGTGTAAGGTGGTACCTCACGGTGGTTTTTTTTTTTTTTGTCTTTTTGTTGTTGTTGTTGTTTGTTGTTGCTATTTCTTTGGCCGCTCCCCCGGCATATGGAGGTTCCCAGGCTAGGGGTTGAATCGGAGCTGCAGCCACCGGCCTACGCCAGAGCAACAGCAACGCGGGATCCGAGCCGCGTCTGCAACCTACACCACAGCTCACGGCAACGCCGGATCTTCAACCCACTGAGCAAGGGCAGGGACCGAACCCGCAACCTCATGGTTCCTAGTCGGATTCGTTATCCACTGGGCCACGACGGGAACTCCCTCACGGTGGTTTTGATTCACGTTTCTCTAACAGTGAGTGATGTTGAACATCTTTTCATGTGTTTTGTTTGTTTGTTTGTTTGTTTGTTTGGCACCATATGTCTGCTTTGGAAAACTGGCTGTTGAGATCTTCTTTCCATTTTTTGAAGGGGTTGTTGTGTTGCTCTGGTACGGAGTGGTGGGCGGTGTTGATCAATTTTGGAGGTGAATCCCTTGTGGGTCGATTCATTTGCAAAGATTTTCTCCCATTCCGGGGGAAGTCTTTTTGTTTTGTTTGGGGTTTCCGTTGCTGTGCAGAACTTTTGAGGCTCCTTCAGTCCCCTTGGTGTATTGTTGTTTTTATCGTCAGTGCTCTAAGAGGTGGATCTGAGAAGCGGTTGCTGTCGTTAACGTCGGGGAGTGTTTGGCCTATGTTTTCCTCTAAGCGTTTTATAGCACCTGGTCGTCTCTCTAGGTCTTTCATGCATTTGGAGCTTGTTTTTGTGTCTGGTGTTAGGGAGTGTTCTCATTTCATTCTTTTCCATGTGGCTGTCCCGTCTTCCCGGCACCCCTTCTTGAACAGGCGGTCTTTTGTCCATTGCGTAGTCTGGCCTCCTCTGTCACAGATGAGTTGGCTGTAGGTGCGAGGGGGGTTTGCTTCTGGGCTTTCCATCCGGTTCCACTGATGTATATGTCTGTCTTTGTGGAAGCAGCGTGGGGTTTTGAGGATTGCTGCTTTGTGGTAGAGTCTGAGTTCAGGGAGCCTGACTGTTGCAGCTCCCTTTCTCTTTTTCAGGATGTCTTTGGCTCCTCTGGGGCTTTTGTGCTACCGAACAAACTTTACAATATTCTGTTCAGGTTCTGTGAAAAATGTCCTTGGTCCGTGGATAGGGATTGCCTTGAGTCTGCGGATGGGCTTGGGTGGGATAGCAGTTATGATCATGTGGAATCTTCCAGTCCAAGAGCATGGCGAGTCTCTCCATCTATATGTGTCATCCTTGATTGCTTGCATCAGCAGCTTTGAGTTTTCAGAGCATGGGTCTCTTGTCTCTCTAGTAGGTGTATTCCTCAGTATTTTATTCGTTGTGATGCAACAGTAAACAGGATTCTCCCGTAATTTCTCTCTCTGGGCATTCACTGTTAGTATTTGGAAATGCAGTCTATTTCTCGGTATTACTCTTGTATCCTGTGGCCTTACAAAATTCACGGATGAGCTCTACCAATTTCCTGGGAGCGTCTTGAGGATGCTCTAGGTATAGGGTCCCCTCGTCTAAAAATAGGGATGGCTTGTCTTCTTCCTTTCCAGTGTGGCTTCCTTTTCTGTCTTTTTCTACTCGGAGGGCCCTGACTAGCTAGGATTTCCAAAACTGTGTCAACTAGCAATAGGACCTCGAGCAAAGGAGGGTGCACATGCCGAGGGTGCGGCCCTGAACAGACAAAAGAAAAAAGACACACACACACACAAACACCAAGTTTCATTTTTCTCCAAAATGGATTTCTTAAGAATTCGCTTTCTTCATTTGTATTTGTGTTTTCGGGCCACACCTGTGGCACATGGAAGTTCCCAGGTTGGCGTGGCATTGCAGCTGCAGCTACCGGCCGCCACCACAGCTATAGCAATCCAGGATTGGAGCCTCGTCTGCGACCTACACCACAGCTCACGGCAATGCCGGTTCCTTCGCCCATGGAGCGAGACCAGCCATCAAACCTGTGTCCTCGTGGATCCTGGGCTGTTTCCTTCCCACTGAGCCCCAACGGGAACTCCTCATAAGGATGGACGTTCCATCTGGACGTATACACATATTCTCTTTCCTAATAGGAAGATCTATTTTCCAAAAGAATGGCTGGAGGTTCCCCTGGGGCTCAGTGGGGTCATGATCCAGTCGTGTCTGTGGAGGCACCCGTTGGATCTCTAGCCCTGTGCGGTGGGGAAGGGATCTGGCATTTCAGCAATGGTGGTGTAGGTCATAGGTTCAGATCAGATTCCATCCCTGGCTGTGTATTTCCATATTCAACAGGTACAGGTAAGAACCAAAAAAAAATTTTATATACATATGTACATACAATGTATAATAAACATTGCCGTGAGCTGTGGTGTGGATCGCAGATGTGGCTCAAATCCTGCGTGGCTGTGGCTGTGGCTGTGGCCCAGGCCAGCAGCTGTAGCCCCGATTCCACCCCTTGCCTGGAACCCTCCCTGTGCCACGGTTGCAGCCCTCAATACACAAGCATCCAATCAAATCCCATCCACATCATGCTCTCCTTCGGAGTGACTCTGACCCTCTTTGCTTTTGTTTCAACGCCAGGGGCGAGCCACTCTGGGGGCAGAAGCCAGGTCCAGCCTTGGGTTCCCGCTCGGGCCCCTCTCCAGCTCACCGGGTCCTTGGGATGATGGCATCCCTCTTCAGGGGCCCAAACCCAGACGTGGGGCAGGCCAGAGGAGCCCGGCCCACCCCCAGCAGCACATGCCCCCAAAGGTCTCCTCCTGCCCTTCCAGCCCTGCCGGCCCCCTCGCCACCCGCCTCAGCAGGCCTCTTCCAGGGCTGCTCCCCGCGGGCGGCCCTGCCACGTTGCCCCTGCCCCCTCGGCCTCCATGGGACCCTGGCTCCTGCGGGATCTCGTCGAGCCCTTCTCCAGGCCTTCCTTGCCCCTGCCTGACCCTCCACACTCGGCTCGTCCGCTGGGGGCCTTGCCTGGCTGTTTGGCCTCCTCCCGGAGCCGTGAGTGTCACAGGCCCGGAAGGGTCCATCCTGTCAGCCGTGGATGAGCTGGACTGGCAAGGGGGAGCCCTGGGTCCTGGCTGGAGGACAGAGCCTGTATCAGGGTCCGGAAAGCCTCGCTGTCCCTCAGCCGTGCCACCACCCCTCAGCCCCCGCAGGGGAGGAGGCACACAGGACCTGCTAGCGTGGCCCCGCTTTCAGGCCCAGCTTTTGGGGAGGCCGAGATCTGGGCCATCTCTCTCCCTCCTCCCATTTGGTATTGGCAGTTTCGCTTGCTTGCTTGCTTGCTTGCTTGCTTTTTTGTTTGGTTCACTTTCCGTCTTGCTGTCTGTCCTTTTAGGGCCACAGGGCAAGGCACGTAGAAGTTCCCAGGCTAGGGGGCTAATCAGCACTGGATCGTTTAGCCGGTGAACGAGGCCGGCGATGCAACTTGCATCCTCATGGATACCGGGGGTGATTTCTGCTGAGCCGCAACAGGCACTCCTTACCTTTTTTCTATTTCTCTCACTGTTGTTGTTGTTGTTTTTCTTTTCTACTTTCTTTCATTCTTTCTTGATCTGTTTTGCTTTGGAGGGCCGCACCCGGGGCATATGGCGGTTCCCAGGCTAGGGGTCGAGACGGAGCTACAGCTACTGGCCACAGCCCCAGCCCATGCCCCAGCCGCAGCCACGCAGGATCCAAGCCTCCTCTGCGACCTCCACCCACAGCTCATGGCAACGCCAGATCCTTAACCCACTGAATTAGGGCAGGGATCGAGCCCACAACCTCATGGGTCGTGGGATTCGTTTCCACTGCGCCAGGATGGGAAGTCCTATTTTCACCTTGCAAGTTTGGTATGATATGCTGTGAGCAGATCCGTGCCCACACTTGTATGTGTGTTCGAGTGCACGGATGGCTTGAACGCCTGCTGCGGGTTTGGCTCCCTGGGGAGGTGGTTGAAGCAACCGCTCCTCCTGTCCGCATGAGGGCAGGTACAAGACGGCTGCAGAAGAAACAGGGTGAGAGAGCAAGCCCCTCAGCCCCGACGCGACGAGATGGGACCTGGATGGGGCCCCTCAACCCGAGGAATGAGCCCGTTTGCTTTGGTGGGCATGTTTAAACCATGGCAACCTTGTCATTCCTCAGCTCTGTGCATCAGCATGATCTGGATACTGTGCAACCACATCCAAGAATGAATGCGACCCTGCGCTTGGTGCAAGGGCAGCTGCTGTGCACAAGTGCACAAGCCCCCGCCCCCGCCGTCAATTCAGCTGACTCTGGACGGTCCTCCAACGGTTTCCTGGCTCTCGGAGTTCCCGTCGTGGCTCAGCAGTTCACGCACCTGACGTGTATCCCTGAGGAAGCGGGTTCCATCCCTGGCCTCATTCCAAGGGGAAAGGATCCGGCGTGGCCGTGATCTGTGGTGTGGGTCCCAGACACGGCTTGGATCCCCTGTTGCTCTGGCTGTGCTGGAGGCCGGCAGCTCTGGCCCCGATCCGCCCCCTAGCCTGGGAACCTCCATATGCCATGGGGGAAGCCCTCAAAAGACAGAAGACAAAGGACAAAAGACACACACACAAAAATCACTTCTCTCTTCTATGATTGATTGAGAATAATTAGCTTTATTTATTAATTTGTGCTTTTTATTACTTCCCTATCAATAACTACTTCCTTTTTTATTTTTATTTTGTTTCAACATTCTAAAAACTCTAGGCTCAAAACACAAAGTGAACTATACCATAAATGACATGAATCAGAAAGAGAAATTGGACACATCTCCAAAGAGCAATCAGGAGAGGGGAAGGAGAGTGCATGTCAGGAGGGGGAGCAAGGGGAAGGGGTTTGGGGGAAGCTGATGGGGAGGGCACTGGCAGGGGAGGGGACCTTGGGGAAGGTGGTTTTGGAAATGGGCCGAGGGTTCTTGAAAGAGCCAGGCCAGGACCTGGTAGAGGGGGTGCGGGAGCAGTCAGGGCAGGCACTCCCAGAAGGGCTGCTGAATGCTCCTCGGGCCCTTTGTCCCCAGCAGAGGCCGGGGCAACGTTGCCATCTAGCACAGGGAAAGGCACATCAGTGTCCGGGAATTCGGCCAGAGCAGCGCCAAGTGCCCCCTGCAGGGCTGGTGAGTGTTCGAGTGGACGGGAGACTTCTGGAGGACCAGCAGGATTTTCATCCTGCCCAGCTAGTGAGTCCTCCTGAGAGCCTGGTCCTGCAGGAGGAGGAGCAGGATTTGCCTCCTGCACGGCTGGGGAGTCCTCCTGAGAGCCTCGTCCTCCGGGAGGAGGAGCAGGATTTTCATCCTGCACGGCTGCTGAGTCCTCAGGAGAGCCTTGTCCTCCAGGAGGAGCACCAGGATGTTCATCCTGCCCAGCTGGTGAGTCCTCCAGAGAGCCTCGTCCTCCAGGAGGAGCAGGATTTTCATCCCGCCCAGCTAGTGAGTCCTCCTGAGAGCCTTGTCCTCCAGGAGGAGGAGCAGGTTTTTCCTCCTGCCCGGCTGGTGAGTCTTCCTGAGAGCCTCGTCCAACTGGAGCAGGAGCAGGATTTTCATGCTGCATGGCTGGTGAGTACTCCTGAGAGCCTCGTCCTCCAGGAGGAGCACCAGGATTTTCATCCTGCCTGGCTGGGGAGTCCTCATGAGAGCCTCGTCCTCCTGGAGGAGGAGCAGGATATTCATCCTGCTGGGCTGGTGTGTCTGCATGAGAGCATCCTCCTCCTGTTGGAGGAGCCGGATTTTCCTCCTGCCCGGCTGGAGAGTTCTCCTGAGAGCCTCGTCCTCCTGTAGGAGGAGCAGGATGTTCATTCTGCCTGGCTGGTGAGACATCCTGAGAGCCTCGTCCTCCTGGAGGAGTACCAGGATCTTCATCCTGCCCCGCTGGGGAGTCCTCATTAGTGCCTCGTCCTCCTGTAGGAGGAGCAAGATGTTCAACCTGCCCGGCTGGCGCGACAACATGAGAGCCTCGTCCTCCACGAGGAGGAACAAGATTTTCATCCTTCCCGGCTCGTGAGTCCTCATGAGAGCCTGGTCCTCCAGGAGGAGGAGCAGGATGTTCATCCTGCCTGGCTGGTGAGTCCACCTGAGAGCCTCGTCCTCCAGGAGGAGAGGATTTTCATCCGGCCCGGCTGATGAGTCCTGAGAGCCTCGTCCTCCTGGAGGAGGAGCAGGATTCAACCTGCCCAGCTGGGGACATCATGAGAGCCTCGTCCTCCAGGAGGAGGATTTCATCCTTCCCGGCTGTGAGTCCTCATGAGAGCCTGTCTCCAGGAGGAGGAAGAGGATTTCATCCTTCCCGGCTCGTGAGTCCTCCTGAGAATCGGTCCTCCAGGAGGAGGAGCAGGTTTCATCCGGCTCGCTATAGTCCTCATGAGAGCCTCGTCCTCCAGGAGGAGAGCATTTCATCCTGCCGGCTGCTGAGTCGTCATGAGAGCCTCGTCTCCGGAGGAGGAGCAGGATTTCATCGAGTCCGTCTGGTGAGTCCTCATGAGAGCCTGTCCTCCTGTAGGAGGAGCGGGATTTTCATCCTGCCCGGCTTGAGTCCTCATGAGAGCCTTGTCCTCCTGGAGGAGCAGATGTTCATCCTGCCTGGCTGGTGAGACATCATGAGAGCCTCGTCCTCCAGGAGGAGGAGCAGGATTTTCATCCTGCCCGGCTGGTGAGTCCTCCTGAGAGCCTCGTCCTCCAGGAGGAGAAGCAGGATGTTCATCCTGCCTGGCTCGTGAGTCCTCCTGAGGGCCTCGTCCTCCTGTAGGAAGAGCAGGATTTTCATCCGGGCCGGGAGGTGAGACCTCATGAGGCTCTGGTCTACCTTCAGGAGGAGCAGCAGGTTGATCCTGCCCATGAGTTTGGTCTTCATGGGGGCCTGGTCCTGCTGCAGGAGGCGCCTTGGTTCCACCCTGCCCGGGTGGGGACTCCTCAAGAGGAGCTGGGCCTCTTGGGAGAGGAGCAGAGGGTTCATCCTCCCCGGGGGCGAGTCCCCATGAGGACGTGAGTGTCCTCTGAAAGAGCTACAGGTCCTCCCTGCCCGGGTGCTGAGTCCTCCTGAGAGCCTCGTCCTCCGGGAGGAGGAGCAGGATTTTCATCCTGCACAGCTGCTGAGTCCTCCTGAGGGCCTCGGCCTCCAGGAGGAAAGCAGGATTTTCATCCTTCCCAGCTCGTGAGTCCTCCTGAGGGCCTCGTCCTCCTGGAGGAGGAGCAGGATGTTCATCCGGCCCGGCTGGTGAGTCCTCCTGAGCCTCGTCCTCCTGTAGGAAGAGCAGGATTTTCATCCGGGCCGGGAGGTGAGACCTCATGAGGCTCTGGTCTTCCTTCAGGAGGAGCAGCAGGTTGATCCTGCCCATGAGTTGAGTCTTCCTGGGGGCCTGGTCCTCTGCAGGAGGCGCCTTGGTTCCACCCTGCCCGGGTGGGGACTCCTCAAGAGGAGCTGGGCCTCTTGGGAGAGGAGCAGAGGGTTCATCCTCCCCGGGGGGCGAGTCCCCACGAGGACGTGAGTGTCCCTCTGAAAGAGCTACAGGTCCTCCCTGCCCGGGTGCTGAGTCCTCCTGTGGTCTTGGGCCTCCTCTGGGGGCTGCTCCAGGGTCTTTCCGCTCGGCTGGCGTCTTGGCCTCTTCCAGGTCTCCTGCTGGAGGTGTGAGAGAGGAAGAGCTTTGGTGCCTGCCCGCCTTGCCATGTGCTCTTCCAAGGAGAGCAGTCCTCCCAGAGCCTTCCCGACCGGTCCCGGCCAGCCCCTTCTGGCTCTGCTCTCCTGCAGGCGGGGCGTGTGCCTTTGTCTTGGCTCCTGGCCCAACAGCATCCTCTGGGGACTCCCCGCTGTGCGGCCCCCCCTCAGCTCCCCCCACCGCGCCCAGAGCCCCGGCCCCCTCTTCTCACCTTCAGGCTGGGCCTCAGGGGGGGCCAGGCCTTCCAGGGTTGTCAGGCTCGTGTGGACGGTGTCTTCATGGCCACAGCTGGCGCTCCTGCGCTCCCCACCAGCCCGGCAGAGGACCCCGGGGAGCAGTCTGTGTGGAGGTTCCTCGGGTGGCCTTCTGCCTTCCTCACCCCGTTCCTGGCGGGTCTCAGGTGGGGGACTCTGCAATGACAGTGAGCGTCAGAGGGCCCGGCCCCGAGGCGTCAGAGCCCTGTGGGGCTGTTAGCTTCTCGCTGCTTCTGCTGCCCCCTTGCCCTTCGGCTCCCAGATCAGGGGAGGCCTTGCCTGCTCAGACACCACACCCCTGCCACACACCAGTGGCTCCCCCCTGACCCGGGAGGAACGAGAGCCCCCTGGAGGGCTGGGGGTACCGCTGGCACGCAGGGCTCGGCCCTGACTCCACACCTACCCCCCTCAGCCCCCTGCTTCTCCCCAGCCAGCTGTGTCCTGGGGTGTGGACAGGCCCTGCCCAGCAGGCCTCCGAGCCCGCGTCAGCCGGCTCTTGCTTGAGGCGGGCCCACCCCTCACCACGCGCCTCTGCACAAAGTCATCCAGGGAGGGGACTTGGGGCTCCCGTGTGGGATCCGAGAGGTCCCTGCCCTTGGCTGGAGCTCCCTCTCCCGGTGTTACCTCTGGGTCCCTGCGGGCAACGGCCCATAGGCGTCCGCCTCGCGTTCTCATCCAGGTTCTGCAGGCTTGGCAGAGGCCATCTCTGCCGCGACGACGCCTGCGGCCTCGGCCTTGGCCTCGGGAGAGCGGGATGCAGCAGAGCCAGTCCATCCCTCCTCCGTCCTCTCCTGGACTGGACCAGTAGGTGCCCGGCTCCCCAGGTTCCAAGTTCCGTTGGCCTCTGTCGCCAGGGAAGTGAGGTCACTTCCTGGGGTCTGCCCAGCCGGCCTTCCTCCTCCCCACGGCTCCCCCAGGGCCCTCTGGGCTGCTCCAGCTCCCCTCCCCCCACCAACCCCATGGTCTCGTGCTGTGAACAACGGTCTTGGGCATTTGACAGGGATGGCGGTGACTCTGTGGACTGCCTCGGGGAGCATGGTCCTTGGGCTACTATAGGCTCTTGCAATCCAAGAGCAAGGTGTGTCTTGCCATCAGTTTGCGTCCTCTGGGATTGCTTGCATCAGCATCTGGGGGGTTCTGCGTCTCTCCAGGGAGGTCTCTTCCTCAGCCGTCTCTTCTTTGGGAGGTGACGGCAAATGGGATCGTTTCCCCGATGTCTCTCTCCGAGCTCTCGTTCCCAGGGTAGTGAAAGGCAGTCGGTTTCTGTGCCTTCAGGGTGCCTCCTGCGACTTGGCCCCATTCACTGAGGCGCTCTACCCATTTTCTGGGAGCGTCTTGAGGGTCTGCGGGATAGGATCACGTCATGTGCATTGAGGGGTCGCTTGACTCTTCCTTTCCGATGTGGATTCCTTTTGTGTCTTGTTCTTCTCTGAGGGCCCTGGCTAGGTAGGACTTGCAAAACTATGTCAGCCAGCAATAGGACCTCTAGCACAGGACTCTGCACATGCCGAGGGGGAAGCCCTGAAAAGACAAACAACACAAGACCCACGCACACACACAAAGTTGCATTGTTCTCCTGACGGATTTCCTAAGCATCAGCTTTCTTTAATTCTGTTTGCATGTGAAGGCCACCCCTGTGGCATAGGGGAAGTACCCAGGCCTGGATGGCATCGGAGCTGCAGCTGCTGGCCTCCCCCCCTCCCCCCCGCCATCGCAGTGCAGGATCCGAGCCTCCTCTGTGACCTACACCACAGCTCACGGCAGTGCCGGCTCCTTCACCCACGGAGTGAGGCCAGCCATCACACCTGTGTCCTCATGGCTACTAGGCAGGGTCCTTACCACTGAGCCCCAACGGGAACCCCTCACAGCAATGAACTTTCCACCTCGACATATGCACATATTCTCCTTCCTAATAGGAAGAGCTTCTTTCCAAAAACATTGGCTGGAGTTCCCACTGGGGCTCAGTGGGGTCATGATCCAGTCGTGTCTGTGGAGGCACCCATTGGCTCTCTAGCCCTGTGCGGTGGGGACAGGATCTGGCATTTCAGCAATGGTGGTGTAGGTCACAGGTTCAGCTCAGATTCCATCCCTGGCCGGGAACTTCCCTATGCCCCAGATGCAGCTGAGAACACAATACACACACACACACACACACACACACACACACACATATAAGTATATCCATGTGTACGTATGTATATATACATATATGTTTGTATGTACATGAATGATACTCTAAATATGGACTGGAGTCATTCCCCTCTTGGTGGGGCAGAATCAAATGGGACTAGGGTGCGTGAGGATGCACGATTGAGCCCTGGCGTTGTTTCAGTGGGGGTCGGGGATTGAGCACTGGCCTCGCTCAGTGAGTTAAGGATCTGCCATTGCCATGAGCTGTGGTGTAGGTCACAGAGCTGCCTTGAATCTGGTGATTCTGCTGCTGAAGTGTAGGCCAGCTGCTGTAGCTCCGATTGGACCCCTGGCCTGGGAACTTCCATATGTCACAGGTGCAGCCCTAAGAAGAAACCGAGAAAAGATAGGCTTAACAACAGCCATCACCTTCATGGACTGGGGTGTTGGGTGGCTGAAATAAGATCACCAGGGGACAAGTGGGAATTGTGTGCCTCTGGTCAGCTCCCAAATCCTGATCATCTTCAAGGGTCCCCTAAGGCAGGGCCTCGGTTCTGTGGGGTTGAAAGGGGCTGCTGCTTCTTCTTTGTAACAAACACTTAGTGAATTTTATTACATTTCTAGGTGTCCAACAATCGTCACAACCAAATTGTGGAGCTCTTCCATCCCAAACCTCAGTGCATGCCCACCACCCACCAAACTCTCTCATTTGGAAACCGTAAGTTTTGCAAAGTCTGTGAGTCAGGATCTGTTCTGCAAAGAAGTTCATTCTGCCCTTTTTTAGAGTCCACATGTCACTGAAAGCATTTGCTGTTGGGGCCTCATTGTCTGATGACTTCACGTAACACGATGATTTCCAGGTCCATCCAGGTTGCTACCAATGCCCTTATTTCGTTCCTTTTAATGGCTGAGGAATGTTCCATGCTGTATATGTACCACGTCTCCTTGATCCACTCCTCTGTCGATGGACACTTCGGTGGTTTCCATGTCTTGGCTATTGCAAAGAGTGCTGCGATGAACACTGGCATACCTGTGTCTTTGCGAGTCATGGTTTTCTCTGGATAGAGGCCCAGGAGTGGGATGGCTGGCTCAAAGGGTGGTGGTTCTCTGTTTCGTTTTCTGAGGAATCAGCATCCTGTTTTCCGCAGCGGTTGCACCCATTTACATTCCCCCCAGTGTCCTAGGGTTCCTTTTTCTCCACACCCTCTCCAACTCGTTGTTTTGTAGACTTTTTGAGGATGGCCATTCTGGCTGGTGTAAGGTGGTACCTCACGGGTTTTTTTTTTTTTTTTTTTTGTCTTTTTTTTTTTGTTTTTGTTGCTTTTCTTTGTTGGTTGTTGATTGGCCGCTCCCCCCCCCCCAGGGTTGAATCGGAGCTGCAGCCACCGGCCTACGCCAGAGCAACAGCAACGCGGGATCCGAGCCGCGTCTGCAACCTACACCACACACGCTCACGGCAACGCCGGATCTTCAACCCACTGAGCAAGGGCAGGGACCGAACCCGCAACCTCATGGTTCCTAGTCGGATTCGTTATCCACTGGGCCACGACGGGAACTCCCTCACGGTGGTTTTGATTCACGTTTCTCTAACAGTGAGTGATGTTGAACATCTTTTCAATGTGTTTTGTTTGTTTGTTTGTTTGTTTGTTTGGCACCATATGTCTGCTTTGGAAAACTGGCTGTTGAGATCTTCGTTCCATTTTTTGGAAGGGGTTGTTGTGTTGCTCTGGTACGGAGTGGTGGGCGGTGTTGATCAATTTTGGAGGTGAAATCCCTTGTGGGTCGATTCATTTGCAAAGATTTTCTCTTCCCATTCCTGGGAAGTCTTTTGTTTGTTTGGGGTTTCCGTTGCTGTGGCAGCAAACTTTTGAGGCTCCTTCAGTCCCCTTGGTGTATTGTTGTTTTTAATCGTCAGTGCTCTAAGAGGTGGATCTGAGAAGCGGTTGCTGTCGTTAACGTCGGGGAGTGTTTGGCCTATGTTTTCCTCTAAGCGTTTTAATAGCACCTGGTCGTCTCTCTAGGTCTTTCATGCATTTGGGAGCTTGTTTTTGTGTCTGGTGTTAGGGAGTGTTCTCATTTCATTCTTTTCCATGTGGCTGTCCCGTCTTCCCGGCACCCCTTCTTGAACAGGCGGTCTTTTGTCCATTGCGTAGTCTGGCCTCCTCTGTCACAGATGAGTTGGCTGTAGGTGCGAGGGGGGGTTTGCTTCTGGGCTTCCATCCGGTTCCACTGATGTATATGTCTGTCTTTGTGGAAGCAGCGTGGGGGTTTTGAGGATTGCTGCTTGGTGGTAGAGTCTGAGTTTCAGGGAGCCTGACTGTTGCAGCTCCCTTTCTCTTTTTCAGGATGTCTTTGGCTCCTCTGGGGCTTTTGTGCTACCGAACAAACTTACAATATTCTGTTCAGGTTCTGTGAAAAATGTCTTGGTCCGTGGATAGGGATTGCCTTGAGTCTGCGGATGGGCTTGGGTGGGATAGCAGTTATGATCATGTGGAATCCTTCCAGTCCAAGAGCATGGCGAGTCTCTCCATCTATATGTGTCATCCTTGATTGCTTGCATCAGCAGCTTTGAGTTTTCAGAGCATGGGTCTCTTGTCCTCTCTAGTAGGTGTAATTCCTCAGTATTTATATTCGTTGTGATGCAACAGTAAACAGGATTCTCCCGTAATTTCTCTCTCTGGGCATTCACTGTTAGTATTGGAAATGCAGTCTATTTCTCGGTATTACTCTTGTATCCTGTGGCCTTACAAAATTCACGGATGAGCTCTACCAATTTCCTGGGAGCGTCTTGAGGATGCTCTAGGTATAGGGTCCCCTCGTCTAAAAATAGGGATGGCTTGTCTTCTTCCTTTCCAGTGTGGCTTCCTTTTCTGTCTTTTTCTACTCGGAGGGCCCTGACTAGCTAGGATTTCCAAAACTGTGTCAACTAGCAATAGGGACCTCGAGCAAAGGAGGGTGCACATGCCGAGGGTGCGGCCCTGAACAGACAAAAGAAAAAAGACACACACACACACAAACACCAAGTTTCATTTTTCCTCCAAAATGGATTTCTTAAGAATTCGCTTTCTTCATTTGTATTTGTGTTTTCGGGCCACACCTGTGGCACATGGAAGTTCCCAGGTTGGCGTGGCATTGCAGCTGCAGCTACCGGCCGCCACCACAGCTATAGCATCCAGGATTGGAGCCTCGTCTGCGACCTACACCACAGCTCACGGCAATGCCGGTTCCCTTCGCCCATGGAGCGAGACCAGCCATCAAACCTGTGTCCTCGTGGATCCTGGGCTGTTTCCTTCCCACTGAGCCCCAACGGGAACTCCTCATAAGGATGGGACGTTCCATCTGGACGTATACACATATTCTCTTTCCTAATAGGAAGATCTATTTTCCAAAAGAATGGCTGGAGGTTCCCCTGGGGCTCAGTGGGGTCATGATCCAGTCGTGTCTGTGGAGGCACCCGTTGGATCTCTAGCCCTGTGCGGTGGGGAAGGGATCTGGCATTTCAGCAATGGTGGTGTAGGTCATAGGTTCAGATCAGATTCCATCCCTGGCTGTGTATTTCCATATTCAACAGGTACAGTAAGAACCAAAAAAAAAATTTTATATACATATGTACATACAATGTATAATAAACATTGCCGTGAGCTGTGGTGTGGATCGCAGATTGTGGCTCAAATCCTGCGTGGCTGTGGCTGTGCTGTGGCCCAGGCCAGCAGCTGTAGCCCCGATTCCACCCCTTGCCTGGAACCCTCCCTGTGCCACGGTTGCAGCCCTCAATACACAAGCATCCAATCAAATCCCATCCACATCATGCTCTCCTTCGGAGTGACTCTGACCCTCTTTGCTTTTGTTTCAACGCCAGGGGCGAGCCACTCTGGGGGCAGAAGGCCAGGTCCAGCCTTGGGTTCCCGCTCGGGCCCTCTCCAGCTCACCGGGTCCTTGGGATGATGGCATCCCTCTTCAGGGGCCCAAACCCAGATGTGGGGGCAGGCCAGAGGAGCCCGGCCCACCCCAGCAGCACATGCCCCCAAAGGTCTCCTCCTGCCCTTCAGCCCTGCCGGCCCCCTCGCCACCCGCCTCAGCAGGCCTCTTCCAGGGCTGCTCCCCGCGGGCGGCCCTGCCCACGTTGCCCCTGCCCCTCGGCCTCCATGGGACCCTGGCTCCTGCGGGATCTCGTCGAGCCCTTCTCCAGGCCTTCCTTGCCCCTGCCTGACCCTCCACACTCGGCTCGTCCGCTGGGGGGCCTTGCCTGGCTGTTTGGCCTCCTCCCGGAGCCGTGAGTGTCACAGGCCCGGAAGGGTCCATCCTGTCAGCCGTGGATGAGCTGGACTGGCAAGGGGGAGCCCTGGGTCCTGGCTGGAGGACAGAGCCTGTATCAGGGCCGGAAAGCCTCGCTGTCCCTCAGCCGTGCCACCACCCCTCAGCCCCCGCAGGGGAGGAGGCACACAGGACCTGCTAGCGTGGCCCCGCTTTCAGGCCCAGCTTTTGGGGAGGCCGAGATCTGGGCCATCTCTCTCCCTCCTCCCATTTGGTATTGGCAGTTTCGCTTGCTTGCTTGCTTGCTTGCTTGCTTTTTTGTTTGGTTCACTTTCCGTCTTGCTGTCTGTCCTTTTAGGGCCACAGGGCAAGGCACGTAGAAGTTCCCAGGCTAGGGGGCTAATCAGCACTGGATCGTTTAGCCGGTGAACGAGGCCGGCGATGCAACTTGCATCCTCATGGATACCGGGTGGGTTGATTTCTGCTGAGCCGCAACAGGCACTCCTTACCTTTTTTCTATTTCTCTCACTGTTGTTGTTGTTGTTTTTCTTTTCCACTTTCTTTCATTCTTTCTTGATCTGTTTTGCTTTGGAGGGCCGCACCCGGGGCATATGGCGGTTCCCAGGCTAGGGGTCGAGACGGAGCTACAGCTACTGGCCACAGCCCCAGCCCATGCCCCAGCCGCAGCCACGCAGGATCCAAGCCTCCTCTGCGACCTCCACCCACAGCTCATGGCAACGCCAGATCCTTAACCCACTGAATTAGGGCAGGGATCGAGCCCACAACCTCATGGGTCGTGGGATTCGTTTCCACTGCGCCAGGATGGGAAGTCCTATTTTCACCTTGCAAGTTTGGTATGATATGCTGTGAGCAGATCCGTGCCCACACTTGTATGTGTGTTCGAGTGCACGGATGGCTTGAACGCCTGCTGCGGGTTTGGCTCCCTGGGGAGGTGGTTGAAGCAACCGCTCCTCCTGTCCGCATGAGGGCAGGTACAAGACGGCTGCAGAAGAAACAGGGTGAGAGAGCAAGCCCCTCAGCCCCGACGCGACGAGATGGGACCTGGATGGGGCCCCTCAACCCGAGGAATGAGCCCGTTTGCTTTGGTGGGCATGTTTAAACCATGGCAACCTTGTCATTCCTCAGCTCTGTGCATCAGCATGATCTGGATACTGTGCAACCACATCCAAGAATGAATGCGACCCTGCGCTTGGTGCAAGGGCAGCTGCTGTGCACAAGTGCACAAGCCCCCGCCCCCGCCGTCAATTCAGCTGACTCTGGACGGTCCTCCAACAGTTTCCTGGCTCTCGGAGTTCCCGTCGTGGCTCAGCAGTTCACGCACCTGACGTGTATCCCTGAGGAAGCGCGTTCCATCCCTGGCCTCATTCCAAGGGGAAAGGATCCGGCGTGGCCGTGATCTGTGGTGTGGGTCCCAGACACGGCTTGGATCCCCTGTTGCTCTGGCTGTGCTGGAGGCCGGCAGCTCTGGCCCCGATCCGCCCCCTAGCCTGGGAACCTCCATATGCCATGGGGGAAGCCCTCAAAAGACAGAAGACAAAGGACAAAAGACACACACACAAAAATCACTTCTCTCTTCTATGATTGATTGAGAATAATTAGCTTTATTTATTAATTTGTGCTTTTTATTACTTCCCTATCAATAACTACTTCCTTTTTTATTTTTATTTTGTTTCAACATTCTAAAAACTCTAGGCTCAAAACACAAAGTGAACTATACCATAAATGACATGAATCAGGAAGAGAAATTGGACACATCTCCAAAGAGCAATCAGGAGAGGGGAAGGAGAGTGCATGTCAGGAGGGGGAGCAAGGGGAAGGGGTTTGGGGGAAGCTGATGGGGAGGGCACTGGCAGGGGCGGAGGGGACCTTGGGGAAGGTGGTTTTGGAAATGGGCCGAGGGTTCTTGAAAGAGCCAGGCCAGGACCTGGTAGAGGGGGTGCGGGAGCAGTCAGGGCAGGCACTCCCAGAAGGGCTGCTGAATGCTCCTCGGGCCCTTTGTCCCCAGCAGAGGCCGGGGCAACGTTGCCATCTAGCACAGGGAAAGGCACATCAGTGTCCGGGAATTTGGCCAGAGCAGCGCCAAGTGCCCCCTGCAGGGCTGGTGAGTGTTCGAGTGGACGGGAGACTTCTGGAGGACCAGCAGGATTTTCATCCTGCCCAGCTAGTGAGTCCTCCTGAGAGCCTGGTCCTGCAGGAGGAGGAGCAGGATTTGCCTCCTGCACGGCTGGGGAGTCCTCCTGAGAGCCTCGTCCTCCGGGAGGAGGAGCAGGATTTTCATCCTGCACGGCTGCTGAGTCCTCAGGAGAGCCTTGTCCTCCAGGAGGAGCACCAGGATGTTCATCCTGCCCAGCTGGTGAGTCCTCCAGAGAGCCTCGTCCTCCAGGAGGAGGAGCAGGATTTTCATCCCGCCCAGCTAGTGAGTCCTCCTGAGAGCCTTGTCCTCCAGGAGGAGGAGCAGGTTTTTCCTCCTGCCCGGCTGGTGAGTCTTCCTGAGAGCCTCGTCCAACTGGAGCAGGAGCAGGATTTTCATGCTGCATGGCTGGTGAGTACTCCTGAGAGCCTCGTCCTCCAGGAGGAGCACCAGGATTTTCATCCTGCCTGGCTGGGGAGTCCTCATGAGAGCCTCGTCCTCCTGGAGGAGGAGCAGGATATTCATCCTGCTGGGCTGGTGTGTCTGCAGGAGAGCAGTCCTCCTCCTGTTGGAGGAGCCGGATTTTCCTCCTGCCCGGCTGGAGAGTTCTCCTGAGAGCCTCGTCCTCCTGTAGGAGGAGCAGGATGTTCATTCTGCCTGGCTGGTGAGACATCCTGAGAGCCTCGTCCTCCTGGAGGAGTACCAGGATCTTCATCCTGCCCCGCTGGGGAGTCCTCATTAGTGCCTCGTCCTCCTGTAGGAGGAGCAAGATGTTCAACCTGCCCGGCTGGTGCGACAACATGAGAGCCTCGTCCTCCACGAGGAGGAACAAGATTTTCATCCTTCCCGGCTCGTGAGTCCTCATGAGAGCCTGGTCTTCCAGGAGGAGGAGCAGGATGTTCATCCTGCCTGGCTGGTGAGTCCACCTGAGAGCCTCGTCCTCCAGGAGGAGGAGCAGGATTTTCATCCGGCCCGGCTGATGAGTCCTCCTGAGAGCCTCGTCCTCCTGGAGGAGGAGCAGGATGTTCAACCTGCCCAGCTGGTGAGACATCATGAGAGCCTCGTCCTCCAGGAGGAGGAACAGGATTTTCATCCTTCCCGGCTCGTGAGTCCTCCTGAGAGCCTGGTCTTCCAGGAGGAGGAGCAGGATTTACATCCGGCCCGGCTGATGAGTCCTCATGAGAGCCTCGTCCTCCAGGAAGAGGAGAAGGATATTCATCCTGCAGGGCCGGTGTGTCTGCATGAGAGCCTCGTCCTCCTGTAGGAGGAGCCGGATATTCATCCTGCCCAGCTGGGGGGTCCTCCTGAGAGCCTCGTCCTCCTGTAGGAGGAGCAGGATGTTCAACCTGCCCGGCTGGTGAGACATCATGAGAGCCTCGTCCTCCAGGAGAAGGAAGAGGATTTTCATCCTTCCCGGCTCGTGAGTCCTCCTGAGAATCTGGTCCTCCAGGAGGAGGAGCAGGTTTTTCATCCGGCTCAGCTAGTAAGTCCTCCTGAGAGCCTCGTCCTCCAGGAGGAGGAGCAGGTTTTTTCATCCTGCACGGCTGCTGAGTCGTCATGAGAGCCTCGTAATCCAGGAGGAGGAGCAGGATTTTCATCGGTCCGTCTGGTGAGTCCTCATGAGAGCCTTGTCCTCCTGTAGGAGGAGCGGGATTTTCATCCTGCCCGGCTCCTGAGTCCTCATGAGAGCCTTGTCCTCCTGCAGGAGGAGCAGAATGTTCATCCTGCCTGGCTGGTGAGACATCATGAGAGCCTCGTCCTCCAGGAGGAGGAGCAGGATTTTCATCCTGCCCGGCTGGTGAGTCCTCCTGAGAGCCTCGTCCTCCAGGAGGAGGAAGCAGGATGTTCATCCTGCCTGGCTCGTGAGTCCTCCTGAGGGCCTCGTCCTCCTGTAGGAAGAGCAGGATTTTCATCCGGGCCGGGAGGTGAGACCTCATGAGGCTCTGGTCTACCTTCAGGAGGAGCAGCAGGTTGATCCTGCCCATGAGTTTGGTCTTCATGGGGGCCTGGTCCTGCTGCAGGAGGCGCCTTGGTTCCACCCTGCCCGGGTGGGGACTCCTCAAGAGGAGCTGGGCCTCTTGGGAGAGGAGCAGAGGGTTCATCCTCCCCGGGGGGCGAGTCCCCATGAGGACGTGAGTGTCCCTCTGAAAGAGCTACAGGTCCTCCCTGCCCGGGTGCTGAGTCCTCCTGAGGGCCTCGTCCTCCAGGAGGAGAAGCAGGATTTTCATCCTTCCCAGCTCGTGAGTCCTCCTGAGGGCCTCGTCCTCCTGGAGGAGGAGCAGGATGTTCATCCGGCCCGGCTGGTGAGTCCTCCTGAGGGCCTCGTCCTCCTGTAGGAAGAGCAGGATTTTCATCCGGGCCGGGAGGTGAGACCTCATGAGGCTCTGGTCTTCCTTCAGGAGGAGCAGCAGGTTGATCCTGCCCATGAGTTGAGTCTTCCTGGGGGCCTGGTCCTCCTGCAGGAGGCGCCTTGGTTCCACCCTGCCCGGGTGGGGACTCCTCAAGAGGAGCTGGGCCTCTTGGGAGAGGAGCAGAGGGTTCATCCTCCCCGGGGGGCGAGTCCCCACGAGGACGTGAGTGTCCCTCTGAAAGAGCTACAGGTCCTCCCTGCCCGGGTGCTGAGTCCTCCTGTGGTCTTGGGCCTCCTCTGGGGGCTGCTCCAGGGTCTTTCCGCTCGGCTGGCTTCTTGGCCTCTGGCTCCGGGTCTCCTGCTGGAGGTGTGAGAGAGGAAGAGCTTTGGTGCCTGCCCGCCTTGCCATGTGCTCTTCCAAGGAGAGCAGTCCTCCCAGAGCCTTCCCGACCGGTCCCGGCCAGCCCCTTCTGGCTCTGCTCTCCTGCAGGCGGGGCGTGTGCCTTTGTCTTGGCTCCTGGCCCAACAGCATCCTCTGGGGACTCCCCGCTGTGCGGCCCCCACCTCAGCTCCCCCCACCGCGCCCAGAGCCCCGGCCCCCTCTTCTCACCTTCAGGCTGGGCCTCAGGGGGGGCCAGGCCTTCCAGGGTTGTCAGGCTCGTGTGGACGGTGTCTTCATGGCCACAGCTGGCGCTCCTGCGCTCCCCACCAGCCCGGCAGAGGACCCCGGGGAGCAGTCTGTGTGGAGGTTCCTCGGGTGGCCTTCTGCCTTCCTCACCCCGTTCCTGGCGGGTCTCAGGTGGGGGACTCTGCAATGACAGTGAGCGTCAGAGGGCCCGGCCCCGAGGCGTCAGAGCCCTGTGGGGCTGTTAGCTTCTCGCTGCTTCTGCTGCCCCCTTGCCCTTCGGCTCCCAGATCAGGGGAGGCCTTGCCTGCTCAGACACCACACCCCTGCCACACACCAGTGGCTCCCCCCTGACCCGGGAGGAACGAGAGCCCCCTGGAGGGCTGGGGGTACCGCTGGCACGCAGGGCTCGGCCCTGACTCCACACCTACCCCCCTCAGCCCCCTGCTTCTCCCCAGCCAGCTGTGTCCTGGGGTGTGGACAGGCCCTGCCCAGCAGGCCTCCGAGCCCGCGTCAGCCGGCTCTTGCTTGAGGCGGGCCCACCCCTCACCACGCGCCTCTGCACAAAGTCATCCAGGGAGGGGACTTGGGGCTCCCGTGTGGGATCCGAGAGGTCCCTGCCCTTGGCTGGAGCTCCCTCTCCCGGTGTTACCTCTGGGTCCCTGCGGGCAACGGCCCATAGGCGTCCGCCTCGCGTTCTCATCCAGGTTCTGCAGGCTTGGCAGAGGCCATCTCTGCCGCGACGACGCCTGCGGCCTCGGCCTCTGGCCTCGGGAGAGCGGGATGCAGCAGAGCCAGTCCATCCCTCCTCCGTCCTCTCCTGGACTGGACCAGTAGGTGCCCGGCTCCCCAGGTTCCAAGTTCCGTTGGCCTCTGTCGCCAGGGAAGTGAGGTCACTTCCTGGGGTCTGCCCAGCCGGCCTTCCTCCTCCCCACGGCTCCCCCAGGGTCCCTCTGGGCTGCTCCAGCTCCCCTCCCCCCACCAACCCCATGGTCTCGTGCTGTGAACAACGGTCTTGGGCATTTGACAGGGATGGCGGTGACTCTGTGGACTGCCTCGGGGAGCATGGTCCTTGGGCTACTATAGGCTCTTGCAATCCAAGAGCAAGGTGTGTCTTGCCATCAGTTTGCGTCCTCTGGGATTGCTTGCATCAGCATCTGGGGGGTTCTGCGTCTCTCCAGGGAGGTCTCTTCCTCAGCCGTCTCTTCTTTGGGAGGTGACGGCAAATGGGATCCTTTCCCCGATGTCTCTCTCCGAGCTCTCGTTCCCAGGGTAGTGAAAGGCAGTCGGTTTCTGTGCCTTCAGGGTGCCTCCTGCGACTTGGCCCCATTCACTGAGGCGCTCTACCCATTTTCTGGGAGCGTCTTGAAGGGTCTGCGGGGATAGGATCACGTCATGTGCATTGAGGGGTCGCTTGACTCCTTCCTTTCCGATGTGGATTCCTTTTGTGTCTTGTTCTTCTCTGAGGGGCCCTGGCTAGGTAGGACTTGCAAAACTATGTCAGCCAGCAATAGGACCTCTAGCACAGGACTCTGCACATGCCGAGGGTGAAGCCCTGAAAAGACAAACAACACAAGACCCACGCGCACACACACAAAGTTGCATTGTTCTCCATGACGGATTTCCTAAGCATCAGCTTTCTTTAATTCTGTTTGCATGTGAAGGCCACCCCTGTGGCATAGGGGAAGTACCCAGGCCTGGATGGCATCGGAGCTGCAGCTGCTGGCCTCCCCCCCTCCCCCCCGCCATCGCAGTGCAGGATCCGAGCCTCCTCTGTGACCTACACCACAGCTCACGGCAGTGCCGGCTCCTTCACCCACGGAGTGAGGCCAGCCATCACACCTGTGGCCTCATGGCTACTAGGCAGGGTCCTTACCACTGAGCCCCAACGGGAACCCCTCACAGCAATGAACTTTCCACCTCGACATATGCACATATTCTCCTTCCTAATAGGAAGAGCTTCTTTCCAAAAACATTGGCTGGAGTTTCCCACTGGGGCTCAGTGGGGTCATGATCCAGTCGTGTCTGTGGAGGCACCCATTGGCTCTCTAGCCCTGTGCGGTGGGGACAGGATCTGGCATTTCAGGCAATGGTGGGTGTAGGTCACAGGTTCAGCTCAGATTCCATCCCTGGCCGGGAACTTCCCTATGCCCCAGATGCAGCTGAGAACACAATACACACACACACACACACACACATATAAGTATATCCATGTGTACGTATGTATATATACGTATATGTTTGTATGTACATGAATGATACTCTAAATATGGACTGGAGTCATTCCCCTCTTGGTGGGGCAGAATCAAATGGGACTAGGGTGCGTGAGGATGCACGATTGAGCCCTGGCGTTGTTTCAGTGGGGGTCGGGGATTGAGCACTGGCCCTCGCTCAGTGAGTTAAGGATCTGCCATTGCCATGAGCTGTGGTGTAGGGTCACAGAGCTGCCTTGATCTGGTGATCTCTGCTGCTGAAGTGTAGGCCAGCTGCTGTAGCTCCGATTGGACCCCTGGCCTGGGAACTTCCATATGTCACAGGTGCAGCCCTAAAGGAAACAGAAAACCGAGAAAAGATAGGCTTAACAACAGCCATCACCTTCATGGACTGGGGTGTGGGTGGCTGAAATAAGATCACCAGGGGACAAGTGGGAATTGTGTGCCTCTGGTCAGCTCCCAAATCCTGATCATCTTCAAGGGTCCCCTAAGGCAGGGCCTCGGTTCTGTGGGGTTGAAAGGGGCTGCTGCTTCTTCTTTGTAAACAAACACTTAGTGAATTTTATTACATTTCCTAGGTGTCCAACAATCGTCACAACCAAATTGTGGAGCTCTTCCATCCCAAACCCTCAGTGCATGCCCACCACCACCCAAACTCTCTCATTTGGAAACCGTAAGTTTTGCAAAGTCTGTGAGTCAGGATCTGTTCTGCAAAGAAGTTCATTCTGCCCTTTTTTTAGAGTCCACATGTCACTGAAAGCATTTGCTGTTGGGGCCTCATTGTCTGATGACTTCACGTAACACGATGATTTCCAGGTCCATCCAGGTTGCTACCAATGCCCTTATTTCGTTCCTTTTAATGGCTGAGGAATGTTCCATGCTGTATATGTACCACGTCTCCTTGATCCACTCCTCTGTCGATGGACACTTCGGTGGTTTCCATGTCTTGGCTATTGCAAAGAGTGCTGCGATGAACACTGGCATACCTGTGTCTTTGCGAGTCATGGTTTTCTCTGGATAGAGGCCCAGGAGTGGGATGGCTGGCTCAAAGGGTGGTGGTTCTCTGTTTCGTTTTCTGAGGAATCAGCATCCTGTTTTTCCGCAGCGGTTGCACCCATTTACATTCCCCCCAACAGTGTCCTAGGGTTCCTTTTTCTCCACACCCTCTCCAACACTCGTTGTTTGTAGACTTTTTGAGGATGGCCATTCTGGCTGGTGTAAGGTGGTACCTCACGGTGGTTTTTTTTTTTTTTTTTTGTCTTTTTGTGTTGTTGTTGTTGTTGTTGTTGTTGTTGCCTATTTCTTTGGCCGCTTCCCCCGGCATATGGAGGTTTCCCAGGCTAGGGGGTTGAATCGGAGCTGCACACCGGCCTACGCCAGAGCAACAGCAACGCGGGATCCGAGCGCGTCTGCTGCAACCTACACCACAGCTCACGGGCAACGCCGGATCTTCAACCCACTGAGCAAGGGCAGGGACCCGAACCCGCAACCTCATGGTTCCTAGTCGGATTCGTTATCCACTGGGGCCACGACGGGGAACTCCCTCACGGTGGTTTTTGATTCACGTTTCTCTAACAGTGAGTGATGTTGAACATCTTTCATGTGTTTTGTTTGTTTGTTTGTTTGTTGTTTGGCACCATATGTCTGCCTTGGAAACTGGCTGTTGAGATCTTCTTTCCATTTTTTGAAGGGGTTGTTGTGTTGCTCTGGTACGGAGTGGTGGGCGGTGTTTGATCAATTTTGGAGGTGAATCCCTTGTGGGTCGATTCATTTTGCAAAGATTTTCTCCCATTCCGGGGGAAGTCTTTTTGTTTTGTTTGGGGTTTCCGTTGCTGTGCAGAAACTTTTGAGGCTCCTTCAGTCCCCTTGGTGTATTGTTGTTTTTATCGTCAGTGCTCTAAGAGGTGGATCTGAGAAGCGGTTGCTGTCGTTAACGTCGGGGAGTGTTTGGCCTATGTTTTCCTCTAAGCGTTTTATAGCACCTGGTCGTCTCTCTAGGTCTTTCATGCATTTGGAGCTTGTTTTTGTGTCTGGTGTTAGGGAGTGTTCTCATTTCATTCTTTTCCATGTGGCTGTCCCGTCTTCCCGGCACCCCTTCTTGAACAGGCGGTCTTTTGTCCATTGCGTAGTCTGGCCTCCTCTGTCACAGATGAGTTGGCTGTAGGTGCGAGGGGGGTTTGCTTCTGGGCTTTCCATCTGGTTCCACTGATGTATATGTCTGTCTTTGTGGAAGCAGCGTGGGGTTTTGAGGATTGCTGCTTTGTGGTAGAGTCTGAGTTCAGGGAGCCTGACTGTTGCAGCTCCCTTTCTCTTTTTCAGGATGTCTTTGGCTCCTCTGGGGCTTTTGTGCCTACCGAACAAACTTTACAATATTCTGTTCAGGTTCTGTGAAAAATGTCCTTGGTCCGTGGATAGGGATTGCCTTGAGTCTGCGGATGGGCTTGGGTGGGATAGCAGTTATGATCATGTGGAATCTTCCAGTCCAAGAGCATGGCGAGTCTCTCCATCTATATGTGTCATCCTTGATTGCTTGCATCAGCAGCTTTGAGTTTTCAGAGCATGGGTCTCTTGTCTCTCTAGTAGGTGTATTCCTCAGTATTTTATTCGTTGTGATGCAACAGTAAACAGGATTCTCCCGTAATTTCTCTCTCTGGGCATTCACTGTTAGTATTTGGAAATGCAGTCTATTTCTCGGTATTACTCTTGTATCCTGTGGCCTTACAAAATTCACGGATGAGCTCTACCAATTTTCCTGGGAGCGTCTGAGGATGCTCTAGGTATAGGGTCCCCTCGTCTAAAAATAGGGATGGCTTGTCTTCTTCCTTTCCAGTGTGGCTTCCTTTTCTGTCTTTTTCTACTCGGAGGGCCCTGACTAGCTAGGATTTCCAAAACTGTGTCAACTAGCAATAGGACCTCGAGCAAAGGAGGGTGCACATGCCGAGGGTGCGGCCCTGAACAGACAAAAGAAAAAAGACACACACACACACAAACACCAAGTTTCATTTTTCTCCAAAATGGATTTCTTAAGAATTCGCTTTCTTCATTTGTATTTGTGTTTTCGGGCCACACCTGTGGCACATGGAAGTTCCCAGGTTGGCGTGGCATTGCAGCTGCAGCTACCGGCCGCCACCACAGCTATAGCAATCCAGGATT
The DNA here is from genome assembly GCF_016906955.1 of Phacochoerus africanus. Lineage (NCBI taxonomy): Eukaryota > Metazoa > Chordata > Mammalia > Artiodactyla > Suidae > Phacochoerus > Phacochoerus africanus. The sequence continues at coordinate 6,158,203 of NC_062558.1, forward strand.
GGAGCCTCGTCTGCGACCTACACCACAGCTCACGGCAATGCCGGTTCCTTCGCCCATGGAGCGAGACCAGCCATCAAACCTGTGTCCTCGTGGATCCTGGGCTGTTTCCTTCCCACTGAGCCCCAACGGGAACTCCTCATAAGGATGGACGTTCCATCTGGACGTATACACATAGTCTCTTTCCTAATAGGAAGATCTATTTTCCAAAAGAATGGCTGGAGGTTCCCCTGGGGCTCAGTGGGGTCATGATCCAGTCGTGTCTGTGGAGGCACCCATTGGATCTCCATCCCTGTGCAGTGGGGACAGGATCGCAGATGTGGCTCAAATCCTGCGTGGCTGTGGCTGTGGCTGTGGCCCAGGCCAGCAGCTGTAGCCCCGATTCCACCCCTTGCCTGGAACCCTCCCTGTGCCACGGTTGCAGCCCTTAACACACAAGCATCCAATCAAATCCCATCCACATCATGCTCTCCTTCGGGGACCTGGATGGGGCCCCTCAACCCGAGGAGTGAGCCCGTTTGCTTTGGTGGGCATGTTTAAACCATGGCAACCTTGTCATTCCTCAGCTCTGTGCATCAGCATGATCTGGATACTGTGCAACCACATCCAAGAATGAATGCGACCCTGCGCTTGGTGCAAGGGCAGCTGCTGTGCACAAGTGCACAAGCCCCCGCCCCCGCCGTCAATTCAGCTGACTCTGGACGGTCCTCCAACAGTTTCCTGGCTCTCGGAGTTCCCGTCGTGGCTCAGCAGTTCACGCACCTGACGTGTATCCCTGAGGGAAGCGGGTTCCATCCCTGGCCTCATTCCAAGGGGAAAGGATCCGGCGTGGCCGTGATCTGTGGTGTGGGTCCCAGACACGGCTTGGATCCCCTGTTGCTCTGGCTGTGCTGGAGGCCGGCAGCTCTGGCCCCGATCCGCCCCCTAGCCTGGGAACCTCCATATGCCATGGGGGAAGCCCTCAAAAGACAGAAGACAAAGGACAAAAGACACACACACAAAAATCACTTCTCTCTTCTATGATTGATTGAGAATAATTAGCTTTATTTATTAATTTGTGCTTTTTATTACTTCCCTATCAATAACTACTTCCTTTTTTATTTTTATTTTGTTTCAACATTCTAAAAACTCTAGGCTCAAAACACAAAGTGAACTATACCATAAATGACATGAATCAGAAAGAGAAATTGGACACATCTCCAAAGAGCAATCAGGAGAGGGGAAGGAGAGTGCATGTCAGGAGGGGGAGCAAGGGGAAGGGGTTTGGGGGAAGCTGATGGGGAGGGCACTGGCAGGGGCGGAGGGGACCTTGGGGAAGGTGGTTTGGAAATGGGCCGAGGGTTCTTGAAAGAGCCAGGCCAGGACCTGGTAGAGGGGGTGCGGGAGCAGTCAGGGCAGGCACTCCCAGAAGGGCTGCTGAATGCTCCTCGGGCCCTTGTCCCCAGCAGAGGCCGGGGCAACGTTGCCATCTAGCACAGGGAAAGGCACATCAGTGTCCGGGAATTCGGCCAGAGCAGCGCCAAGTGCCCCCTGCAGGGCTGGTGAGTGTTCGAGTGGACGGGAGACTTCTGGAGGACCAGCAGGATTTTCATCCTGCCCAGCTAGTGAGTCCTCCTGAGAGCCTGGTCCTGCAGGAGGAGGAGCAGGATTTGCCTCCTGCACGGCTGGGGAGTCCTCCTGAGAGCCTCGTCCTCCGGGAGGAGGAGCAGGATTTTCATCCTGCACGGCTGCTGAGTCCTCAGGAGAGCCTTGTCCTCCAGGAGGAGCACCAGGATGTTCATCCTGCCCAGCTGGTGAGTCCTCCAGAGAGCCTCGTCCTCCAGGAGGAGGAGCAGGATTTTCATCCCGCCCAGCTAGTGAGTCCTCCTGAGAGCCTTGTCCTCCAGGAGGAGGAGCAGGTTTTTCCTCCTGCCCGGCTGGTGAGTCTTCCTGAGAGCCTCGTCCAACTGGAGCAGGAGCAGGATTTTCATGCTGCATGGCTGGTGAGTACTCCTGAGAGCCTCGTCCTCCAGGAGGAGCACCAGGATTTTCATCCTGCCTGGCTGGGGAGTCCTCATGAGAGCCTCGTCCTCCTGGAGGAGGAGCAGGATATTCATCCTGCTGGGCTGGTGTGTCTGCAGGAGAGCATCCTCCTCCTGTTGGAGGAGCCGGATTTTCCTCCTGCCCGGCTGGAGAGTTCTCCTGAGAGCCTCGTCCTCCTGTAGGAGGAGCAGGATGTTCATTCTGCCTGGCTGGTGAGACATCCTGAGAGCCTCGTCCTCCTGGAGGAGTACCAGGATCTTCATCCTGCCCCGCTGGGGAGTCCTCATTAGTGCCTCGTCCTCCTGTAGGAGGAGCAAGATGTTCAACCTGCCCGGCTGGTGCGACAACATGAGAGCCTCGTCCTCCACGAGGAGGAACAAGATTTTCATCCTTCCTGGCTCGTGAGTCCTCATGAGAGCCTGGTCTTCCAGGAGGAGGAGCAGGATGTTCATCCTGCCTGGCTGGTGAGTCCACCTGAGAGCCTCGTCCTCCAGGAGGAGGAGCAGGATTTTCATCCGGCCCGGCTGATGAGTCCTCCTGAGAGCCTCGTCCTCCTGGAGGAGGAGCAGGATGTTCAACCTGCCCAGCTGGTGAGACAATCATGAGAGCCTCGTCCTCCAGGAGGAGGAACAGGATTTTCATCCTTCCCGGCTCGTGAGTCCTCCTGAGAGCCTGGTCTTCCAGGAGGAGGAGCAGGATGTTCATCCTGCCTGGCTGCTGAGGCCTCAGGAGAGCCTTGTCCTCCAGGAGGAGTACCAGGATCTTCATCCTGCCCCGATGGGGAGTCCTCATTAGTGCCTCGTCCTCCTGTAGGAGGAGCAAGATGTTCAACCTGCCCGGCTGGCGCGACATCATGAGAAACCTCGTCCTCCAGGAGGAGGAACAGGATTTTTCATCCTTCCCGGCTCGTGAGTCCTCCTGAGAGCCTGGTCTTCCAGGAGGAGGAGCAGGATTTACATCCGGCCCGGCTGATGAGTCCTCATGAGAGCCTCGTCCTCCAGGAAGAGGAGAAGGATATTCATCCTGCAGGGCCGGTGTGTCTGCATGAGAGCCTCGTCCTCCTGTAGGAGGAGCCGGATATTCATCCTGCCCAGCTGGGGAGTCCTCCTGAGAGCCTCGTCCTCCTGTAGGAGGAGCAGGATGTTCAACCTGCCCGGCTGGTGAGACATCATGAGAGCCTTGTCCTCCAGGAGAAGGAAGAGGATTTTCATCCTTCCCGGCTCGTGAGTCCTCCTGAGAATCTGGTCCTCCAGGAGGAGGAGCAGGTTTTTCATCCGGCTCAGCTAGTAAGTCCTCCTGAGAGCCTCGTCCTCCAGGAGGAGGAGCAGGTTTTTCATCCTGCACGGCTGCTGAGTCGTCATGAGAGCCTCGTAATCCAGGAGGAGGAGCAGGATTTTCATCGAGTCCGTCTGGTGAGTCCTCATGAGAGCCTTGTCCTCCTGTAGGAGGAGCGGGATTTTCATCCTGCCCGGCTCCTGAGTCCTCATGAGAGCCTTGTCCTCCTGCAGGAGGAGCAGAATGTTCATCCTGCCTGGCTGGTGAGACATCATGAGAGCCTCGTCCTCCAGGAGGAGGAGCAGGATTTTCATCCTGCCCGGCTGGTGAGTCCTCCTGAGAGCCTCGTCCTCCAGGAGGAGAAGCAGGATGTTCATCCTGCCTGGCTCGTGAGTCCTCCTGAGGGCCTCGTCCTCCTGTAGGAAGAGCAGGATTTTCATCCGGGCCGGGAGGTGAGACCTCATGAGGCTCTGGTCTACCTTCAGGAGGAGCAGCAGGTTGATCCTGCCCATGAGTTTGGTCTTCATGGGGGCCTGGTCCTGCTGCAGGAGGCGCCTTGGTTCCACCCTGCCCGGGTGGGGACTCCTCAAGAGGAGCTGGGCCTCTTGGGAGAGGAGCAGAGGGTTCATCCTCCCCGGGGGGCGAGTCCCACGAGGACGTGAGTGTCCCTCTGAAAGAGCTACAGGTCCTCCCTGCCCGGGTGCTGAGTCCTCCTGAGAGCCTCGTCCTCCGGGAGGAGGAGCAGGATTTTCATCCTGCACAGCTGCTGAGTCCTCCTGAGGGCCTCGTCCTCCAGGAGGAGAAGCAGGATTTTCATCCTTCCCAGCTCGTGAGTCCTCCTGAGGGCCTCGTCCTCCTGGAGGAGGAGCAGGATGTTCATCCGGCCCGGCTGCTGAGTCCTCCTGAGAGCCTCGTCCTCCTGTAGGAAGAGCAGGATTTTCATCCGGGCCGGGAGGTGAGACCTCATGAGGCTCTGGTCTTCCTTCAGGAGGAGCAGCAGGTTGATCCTGCCCATGAGTTGAGTCTTCCTGGGGGCCTGGTCCTCCTGCAGGAGGCGCCTTGGTTCCACCCTGCCCGGGTGGGGACTCCTCAAGAGGAGCTGGGCCTCTTGGGAGAGGAGCAGAGGGTTCATCCTCCCCGGGGGGCGAGTCCCCACGAGGACGTGAGTGTCCCTCTGAAAGAGCTACAGGTCCTCCCTGCCCGGGTGCTGAGTCCTCCTGTGGTCTTGGGCCTCCTCTGGGGGCTGCTCCAGGGTCTTTCCGCTCGGCTGGCGTCTTGGCCTCTGATTCCAGGTCTCCTGCTGGAGGTGTGAGAGAGGAAGAGCTTTGGTGCCTGCCCGCCTTGCCATGTGCTCTTCCAAGGAGAGCAGTCCTCCCAGAGCCTTCCCGACCGGTCCCGGCCAGCCCCTTCTGGCTCTGCTCTCCTGCAGGCGGGGCGTGTGCCTTTGTCTTGGCTCCTGGCCCAACAGCATCCTCTGGGGACTCCCCGCTGTGCGGCCCCCACCTCAGCTCCCCCCCACCGCGCCCAGAGCCCCGGCCCCCTCTTCTCACCTTCAGGCTGGGCCTCAGGGGGGGCCAGGCCTTCCAGGGTTGTCAGGCTCGTGTGGACGGTGTCTTCATGGCCACAGCTGGCGGTCCTGCGCTCCCCACCAGCCCGGCAGAGGACCCCGGGGAGCAGTCTGTGTGGAGGTTCCTCGGGTGGCCTTCTGCCTTCCTCACCCCGTTCCTGGCGGGTCTCAGGTGGGGGACTCTGCAATGACAGTGAGCGTCAGAGGGCCCGGCCCCGAGGCGTCAGAGCCCTGTGGGGCTGTGAGCTTCTCGCTGCTTCTGCTGCCCCCTTGCCCTTCGGCTCCCAGATCAGGGGAGGCCTTGCCTGCTCAGACACCACACCCCTGCCACACACCAGTGGCTCCCCCCTGACCCGGGAGGAACGAGAGCCCCCTGGAGGGCTGGGGGTACCGCTGGCACGCAGGGCTCGGCCCTGACTCCACACCTACCCCCCTCAGCCCCCTGCTTCTCCCCAGCCAGCTGTGTCCTGGGGTGTGGACAGGCCCTGCCCAGCAGGCCTCCGAGCCCGCGTCAGCCGGCTCTTGCTTGAGGCGGGCCCACCCCTCACCACGCGCCTCTGCACAAAGTCATCCAGGGAGGGGACTTGGGGCTCCCGTGTGGGATCCGAGAGGTCCCTGCCCTTGGCTGGAGCTCCCTCTCCCGGTGTTACCTCTGGGTCCCTGCGGGCAACGGCCCATAGGCGTCCGCCTCGCGTTCTCATCCAGGTTCTGCAGGCTTGGCAGAGGCCATCTCTGCCGCGACGACGCCTGCGGCCTCGGCCTCGGCCTCGGGAGAGCGGGATGCAGCAGAGCCAGTCCATCCCTCCTCCGTCCTCTCCTGGACTGGACCAGTAGGTGCCCGGCTCCCCAGGTTCCAAGTTCCGTTGGCCTCTGTCGCCAGGGAAGTGAGGTCACTTCCTGGGGTCTGCCCAGCCGGCCTTCCTCCTCCCCACGGCTCCCCCAGGGTCCCTCTGGGCTGCTCCAGCTCCCCTCCCCCCACCAACCCCATGGTCTCGTGCTGTGAACAACGGTCTTGGGCATTTGACAGGGATGGCGGTGACTCTGTGGACTGCCTCGGGGAGCATGGTCCTTGGGCTACTATAGGCTCTTGCAATCCAAGAGCAAGGTGTGTCTTGCCATCAGTTTGCGTCCTCTGGGATTGCTTGCATCAGCATCTGGGGGGTTCTGCGTCTCTCCAGGGAGGTCTCTTCCTCAGCCGTCTCTTCTTTGGGAGGTGACGGCAAATGGGATCCTTTCCCCGATGTCTCTCTCCGAGCTCTCGTTCCCAGGGTAGTGAAAGGCAGTCGGTTTCTGTGCCTTCAGGGTGCCTCCTGCGACTTGGCCCCATTCACTGAGGCGCTCTACCCATTTTCTGGGAGCGTCTTGAAGGGTCTGCGGGGATAGGATCATGTCATGTGCATTGAGGGGTCGCTTGACTCCTTCCTTTCCGATGTGGATTCCTTTTGTGTCTTGTTCTTCTCTGAGGGCCCTGGCTAGGTAGGACTTGCAAAACTATGTCAGCCAGCAATAGGACCTCTAGCACAGGACTCTGCACATGCCGAGGGGGAAGCCCTGAAAAGACAAACAACACAAGACCCACGCACACACACACAAAGTTGCATTGTTCTCCTTGACGGATTTCCTAAGCATCAGCTTTCTTTAATTCTGTTTGCATGTGAAGGCCACCCCTGTGGCATAGGGGAAGTACCCAGGCCTGGATGGCATCGGAGCTGCAGCTGCTGGCCTCCCCCCCTCCCCCCCGCCATCGCAGTGCAGGATCCGAGCCTCCTCTGTGACCTACACCACAGCTCACGGCAGTGCCGGCTCCTTCACCCACGGAGTGAGGCCAGCCATCACACCTGTGGCCTCATGGCTACTAGGCAGGGTCCTTACCACTGAGCCCCAACGGGAACCCCTCACAGCAATGAACTTTCCACCTCGACATATGCACATATTCTCCTTCCTAATAGGAAGAGCTTCTTTCCAAAAACATTGGCTGGAGTTCCCACTGGGGCTCAGTGGGGTCATGATCCAGTCGTGTCTGTGGAGGCACCCATTGGCTCTCTAGCCCTGTGCGGTGGGGACAGGATCTGGCATTTCAGCAATGGTGGCGTAGGTCACAGGTTCAGCTCAGATTCCATCCCTGGCCGGGAACTTCCCTATGCCCCAGATGCAGCTGAGAACTCTCTCTCTCTCTCTCTCACTCTCTATATATATATATATATATATATACATACACACACACACACACACACATATATGTATGTATGTATGTATGAATGTACACGCACACATATATATACATATATCTGTGTACACACATATATACATATATGTAGGTATGTACATGTATGATACTTTAAATATAGACTGGTGTCATGGCCCTGTTGGTGGGGCAGAATCAAATGGGACTAGGATGCGTGAGGATGCACGCCTGAGCCCTGGCCTCACTTCAGTGGGGGTCGGGGTTTGGGCATTGCCGTGAGCTGTGGTGTCGGTCACAGGCGTGCCTCGGATCCCACATGTCTGGGGCTGGGGCTGGGGCTGGGGCTGGGGCTGGCAGCTGTAGCTCCAATTCCACCCCTTCCTGGGAACTTCCACACGCGGTGGGTGTGGACCCTCCAGTGCAACAAAAAAAAAACCCCAGCAAAACTCAGGAGACTATAGAAAAACTATTGGCCTTGAGGAAGCCTTGGAAACCTCGGGCGGCTCAGGTCTCGACCGAGCTTTTGGCTTAGGACAGACCTCCACTCCAAACTCCCAGGACCTTCCCATCGTGTAGGGCCTCCCACCTGGGCTGCCCCGGCTCGGACGCTCCCCAGTGCGCGGTGAGCAGACGCTCCTGGGCCCCCATGGGAGCCCAGCAGCCTGAGGGCTCCGTGGACACCAGGGGCTGGCCTCGACTGGCCTCCCTCACCCTGCAAGGGGGAAAAGCCTGCCAAAGCTTTGGCGACCATTCCTTGAATCCCGGGCCGAGGGTGAAGGTCCCGACTCTCTCGGCTGCCCCTGAGAAGCAACTGTCTGTCCTGCGAAGGGCCCAGGGGGGACGTGACGTCCTGGGAGTCTGGCTTCGTCTGCCTCCGCTCGTTGCTCGCAGCGTCAAGCTGCCGGGGACGTCTCTCTAGTCCGCAAAATTCTCATTACCCGAAGGGACCAAGACAACCAGTGCTATTGGCCTCACTGGTTTGTGGAGGGGATCAAACGATGTTGTGGGTGTCATAGGACTCCGACCAAGGAATCATCCACTGGGAGTTCCCGTCGTGGCTCAGTGGTAACAACCCCGACTGGGATCCAAGAGGATGCCGCTTCGCTCCACGGGTAAGGATCCGGCCCTGCCGTGAGCTGTGGTGGTGCAGGTCGCAGACGTGGCTCAGTTCCCCTGTTGCCGTGGCTGTGGTGGAGCCCGGCAGCTCTGGCTCTGATGGACCCCCCGGCCTGGCCACATCCACGTGCTCAGGGTTCGGCCCTCAAAAGACCAAAGACACACCAAAACATCGTTTCTTTCTGCTCAGTGATTGAATTCCTTGTGATTTACTTTATTTAGTGTTGCTTTCTTTTCTTTCCTAACAATAACTACTTTCTGGTTTGATGTTTATTTTCAAGGGTCAACTTGTAGGCTTCAAACGTAAAGTCAAATATACTACAAAAGAGACCCCAAAGGTCTCCTTCTGCCCTTCCAGCCCTGCCGGCCCCCTCGCCTACCCGCCTCAGCAGGCCTCTTCCAGGGCTGCTCCCCGCGGGCGGCCCTGCCACGTTGCCCCTGCCCCCTCGGCCTCCATGGGACCCTGGCTCCTGCGGGATCTCATCGAGCCCTTCTCCAGGCCTTCCTTGCCCCTGCCTGACCCTCCACACTCGGCTCAGCACCCGCTCGTCCGCTGGGGGCCTTGCCCGGCTGTTTGGCCTCCTCCCGGAGCTGTGAGTGTCACAGGCCCGGAAGGGTCCATCCTGTCAGCTGTGAATGAGCTGGACTGCCAAGGGGGAGACCTGGGTCCTGGCTGGAGGACAGAGCCTGTATCAGGGTCCGGAAAGCCTCGCTGTCCCTCAGCCGTGCCACCATCCCTCAGCCCCCGCAGGGGAGGAGGCACACAGGACCTGCTAGCGTGGCCCCGCTTTTCGGACCCAGGGTTTGGGGAGGCCGAGATCTGGGCCATCTCTCTCCCTCCTCCCTTTTGGTATTGGCAAGCTTGCATGCTTGCTTGCTTGCTTCTTCGTTTGGTGTGACTTTCTGTCTTGCTGTCTGTCCTTTTAGGGCCACAGGGCAAGGCACGTAGAAGTTCCCAGGCTAGGGGGCTAATCAGCACTGGATCGTTTAACCAGTGAGCGAGGCCAGCAATGCAACTTGCATCCTCATGGATACCAGGTGGGTTGATTTCTGCTGAGCCGCAACAGGCACTCCTTACCTTTTTTCTATTTCTCTCAGTGTTTTTTTTCTTTTATACTTTTTTTCATTCTTTGTTTTTCTGTTTTGCTTTGGAGGGCCGCACCCGGGGCATATGGCGGTTCCCAGGCTAGGGGTCCAGTTCGAGCAAAACTGCCGGCCACAGCCACAGTCAGAGACAGAGCCAGAGCCACAGCCACAGCCACAGCCACGCAGGATCCAAGCCTCCTCTGCAACCTCCACCCACAGCTCATGGCAACGCCAGATCCTTAACCCAATGAACGAGACCAGGGATCCAGCTCACAACCTCACGGGTCCTAGTGGGATTTGTTGCCACTGTACCACGACGGGAACTCCTGTTTCACCTTTCAAGTTTGATGTGAAACGCTCTAAGCAGATCCGTGCCCACACTTGTATGTGTGTTCGAGTGCACGGATGCCTTGAACTTCTGCTGGCGGTTTGGCTCACTGGGGAAGTGGTTGAGGCAACCTCTCCTCCTGTCCGCATGAGGGCAGGTACAAGACGGCTGCAGAAGAAACAGGGTGAGAGAGCAAGCCCCTCAGCCCCGACGCGACGAGATGGGACCTGGATGGGGCCCCTCAACCCGAGGAGTGAGCCCGTTTGCTTTGGTGGGCATGTTTAAACCATGGCAACCTTGTCATTCCTCAGCTCTGTGCATCAGCATGATCTGGATATTGTGCAACCACATCCAAGAATGAATGCGACCCTGCGCTTGGTGCAAGGGCAGCTGCTGTGCACAAGTGCACAATCCCTGGCCTCACTCCGAGGGGAAAGGATTCGGCGTGGCCGTGAGCTGTGGTGTGGGCCCCAGACACGGCTTGGATCCCCTGTTGCTCTGGCTGTGCTGCAGGCCGGCAGCTCGGGCTCCGATCAACCCCCACCCCCCAGCCTGGGAACATCCATGTGCTGCGGGGGCGGCCCTCAAAAGACAGAAGACAAAAGACAAAAGACAAAAGACACATGCAAAAAATCATTTCTCTCTTCTCAATGATTGACTGATAATAATTAGCTTTATTTATTAATTTGTACTTTTTATTACTTCCCTATCAACAACTACCTTATTTATTTTTATTTTCTTTCAACTTTCTAAAAACTCTAGGCTCAAAACATAAAGTAAACTAATACCATATGAAACAGGAAGAGAAATTGGACACACATCCAAAGAGAAATCAAGAGAGGGGAAGGAGAGTCCATGTCAGGAGGGGGAGCAGTGGGATGGGGTTTTCGGGGAGCTGGTGGGGAGGGCACTGGCAGGGGCAGAGGGGACCTTGGGGAAGGTGGTTTTGGAAATGGGCCCGGGGCTCTTGAAAGAGCCAGGCCAGGACCTAGTCCAGGGGGTACAGGAGCAGTCAGGGCAGGCTCTCCCTGCAGGGCTGCTGTATGCTCCTCGGGCCCTTGTTCTCCTGCAAAGGCTGGGGTAACATATCTGACCAGCAGAGGGAATCTCACTTCAATGTCTGGGGATTCTGCCAGAGCAGTGGCAGGTTCTCCCTGCAGGGCTCGAGAGTCCTCATGAGGACCTAGGCCTCCTGCAGGAGCAGCTGCAGGGTTCTCCTGCCCAGGGGGTGACATCTGAGCCCCACCTGCAACGTAAACCACAGTTCAAGGCATCTTCGGATCCTTAACCCATGGAGAGAGGCCAGGGATGAAACCCACATCCTTCTGGATACCAGTCAGCTTCGTTAACCGATGAGCTATGACAGGAACTCCAAAAGTGCCCCAGTTTAAATGAAAAACTACATGGCCACCCGGGTGGGAGGACCTACCACCCTCACATGCCTCTGACACGTCCTCTAACAGTGGGTCTGGCACCACACAGCTCCCACCCGCCCTGAGAGCTTTCCAGCCCAGACGCACGCACATCCTCATTCCCAGCAGACACCTCCCCTCCCACAAGCACCCACAGCCTTTCTCTCTCCCACCACCGTCCCTTAGAAATCCTTGGTTTCCCCCAGGAAAAGGGAAAGGGTTCATGTAAATTCAAAAAATAAAAAGACCTGTTCAAATCAAGAGACTCCAGGAGCAAATGCAGAGATATGCCAAGGGCTGAGACTAGACGGTTGCCGAGTGTGCAACTGAGAAGGAATTTGCCGCCACGCTCTCTACGAAATCCCTCCACACCCAATGGGAAAATGGGCAAGGAAAATGGACAGGCAACTCCCAGAGGAACCTCAAACGCTAGCCAACACGAAAGATGTTCAACCTCACCAACCGCCACTGAAAAGAAACACAAACAACAAGGAGATGCTGTTTCATACTCACGAAATGGGAAAATGAACAAAGGTTTAAGTCTGACAATGTCAAACGTGGGTGGACCAACAGGTGCTCTCATACAGTTGGACGAGAGATCCCCTGGAAGAGTGATTTAGCTCTATTTTGTAAAGTCAACGTTGTACACGCTCCACAACCCAGGGATTCCATTCTTCCGTGTACGTCTTAGAAAAATTCTCTCACCCGTGGCAGAAGGAGATGCGTATCTCCTTGTACGAACAAATGCTTAGGTGCCCAGAATTACAGTGAAGACAGTGGAAAACATCGAGATGTCCTTTCACAGACAAATGGAGAAATAAGCTTGGGAGAGTCACCCAGCGAACACTGCACAGCAGTTAAAGCGAATGAACCAGCGTTACAAGAATCACATGGATGAGCCCCCGTAATGATGAGGGTCTAAAAGCAAGTAACAGAGTTATCTAGTATAACACTGCCTATATATACTTTAGAATATGCAATACTTGGAGTCCCTTTGTGGCTCAGCAGTAACAAACCCCACTAGTATCCATGAAGAGGTGTGTTAGATCCCTGGCCTCATTCAGTGTGTTAAGGATCTGGCATTGCCGTGAGCTGTGAGGTAGGTCTCAGATGCAGCTCAGATCCTGCAATGCTGTGGCTGTGGTGTAGGCCAAGAGCTGCAACTGATTCGACCCCTGGGCCATGAACTTCCATATGCTGTATGTGTGGCCCTTAAAAACAATAAAATAAAATAAAATACAAAAAACTTTATATGGACATGTGCATATATTCTATGCATATGTACTATATACATGTGTATATGGAAATATACATACATAGCCAAAAATTTTAAATTATGAATCAGAAAAGTGGTTACCTCTGGGGAAGAAGGCGAGATAATGGGATTGGGGAGGGTTGTATAAGGGTTTCAATTAGATGTGTAATTTTTTTTTTGTCTTTTGTTGTTGTTGTGTTGTTGTTGCTATTTCTTGGGCCGCTCCCGCGGCATATGGAGGTTCCCAGGCTAGGGGTCGAATCAGAGCTGTAGCCACCGGCCCACGCCAGAGCCACAGCAACGCAGGATCCGAGCCGCATCTGCAACCTACACCACAGCTCACGGCAACGCCGGATCTTCAACCCACTGAGCAAGGGCAGGGACCGAACCCGCAACCTCATGGTTCCTAGTCGGATTCGTTAACCACTGCGCCATACGGGAACTCCTTTTTTTTTTTTTTTTTGAATATTTCATTTTTTCAAAATGTGAAGCAGGAGTTCCTAGTGTCACTCAGCAGGTTAAGAACCTGGTATAGTATCCATGAGGATGCCAAGTTCAATCCTTGGCCTCTCTCAGTGGGTTAAGGATCCAGCATTGCTGTAAGCTGCAGTGTAGGTACAAGATACAGCTCAGATCCTGCTGCTGTGGCTGTGGTGTAGGTTTCAGCTGCAGCTTTAATTTGACCCCTAGCCCAGAAACTTCCATATGCCACGGTGCAGCCCTTAAAAAAAAAAAAAAAAAGTGAAGCGAATATGGCAAAGGTTAAAATTTGACAAAATGAAGGATGAGTATAGGATGTTCCTTTTATCCTTGCCTCTCCAGCTTTTGTCTTCTTGAAATAGTTCAGGATAACTACAAAATTAAGGAGTTGGTACATGAGGGTCAGGTAGCAAAGGTGACAGACTAAGAGGCCACAGGCTGGGGCAAGCTTGGGTGAGTTTCCCCAAGCCCTCCCCATGCCAAGCACCAACCCTACAAGCCTGGTGAGGTTGACAACTGGGTCAAGATGGTGCTTGAGCCTCTACCTGGTTGGGGATGGAGCTGGCAGGTGGGATGTGATCCCCTCCCCCATCCTCCTTTCCCTCCTGTGTCTCAGGCTGGCCTTTGCTGAGCTTGTCCCCGTTGGTCTTCCACACCTCACAATATGTACTTGGACAAATTTCCTCTCCCCTTGATTGTGCCAGAGAGGAATACAGTTTTCACCCACAGAATTGACAAAGATTAAAATGTCTGACACAGGAGTTTCCATCATGGCTCAATGGTTAACGAACCTGAGCAGCATCCATGAGGATGCAGGTTTGATCCCTGGCCTCGCTCAGTGGGTTAAGGATCCAGTGTTGCCATGAGCTGTGGTGCAGGTCGCAGATGCGGATCAGATCCCGATTGGACTCCTAGCCCGAGAACCTACATACGCCGTGGATGCGGCCCTAAAAGGACAAAAAGACCAAAAAAAAATTCTGATATAGCCCAATATAACAGGTATGACTTTGTTCTTCTGCAACACTCTGGTGCAAGAAATGTCACATTACTCATGTGTCTAAATCCAGCTAAATTGGTAACAAGCCCCCACTCTCTAGGATTGGCCAAAAAATCCAATCTTAGTCATGATTTGGAGGGCTCCCTCCCTCTTGAAGATCATACTAAAGCCCTGGAATGGTTATACACTCAAAAAAGGGGGGAAGGGGCACTGAACTTCAGTCTGTCATGGGACACTGAGATGCCTGTTGTTCCAGCTGCCACGGGACTTTCAAAGGCACCAGCTCCACTCCCTCCAGGCCAGTCTTAGAAAGAGGTCCCAAGATCACATGGCTCAGCTCTGTCTCCTTAAATCTCCTGGAATCTAGGAGCTACCTTATCAGAGGTCCAGCCGCCTCCCAAGGCCTTGGGCAAGTCCAGCAAAGATCCCTGGGGCCCACAGGGATCTGTCACCCCAACCCCACGGCAGGGAGCAGCTCTTGGATCACCCCTCTCAACCCCCGTCCATTCCCAAACAGCATGAGACTAGAGGTTTAAGACCCGGTGGATGACTCTCCTGACATACGGCTGAGTTGGGGGTGAAACAGCTATTAGAAGCTGACTTGTTTTCTCCCGAAATACATATATTGAAGCCCTAACGCCTTCAATGGGACTTCTGTGAAAAGAGGGCTTTCAAAGAGGTCATTAAGGTCCAGTGACGCTCTAAAGGTCAGGCCCTAATCCAATAAGACTGGTGTCCTTACAAGAAGAGGAAGCGCTATCAGGGACGGGCACAGACAGAGAAAAGGCCACGTGGGGACATAGCTAGAAGGCAGCCACCTACCCACCAAGGATAGGGGCGTCGGGAGAAACCAACCTTGCCAGCACCTGGATCTGGAATTTCCAGCCTCCGGAACAGTGAAAAATAGATTTCTGTTGTCTAAGTCACCCAGTTTGTGGTATTTATGGAAAGCCTAGCGGACTAATAACAACAGCTAAGCGCGCGCGTGTGTGTGTGTGTGTGTGTCATGCGTACGCGTGTGTGCTTGCCAAAAGCTGCAGCCCTAAAATCCAGGCAGGGGACACTCCTCACCTGTGCAGTGGCTTTCCCGTCCTACCCAGCTTGGCTTTTGTACAAGGTTGACCCTTTCGTCTGAGCAAACCCCCAGGGACAGGAGGAGGGGGAGGCCCAGGGTGGAGATACTGGGTTTCCTACTGCAGGAGGAAGGTGGGCGTGACAGTATTTTTAGCCAAGCTGGGAAGTGTTCCCAGCGATGGTCTCTGGGCAATGGGATGATAAAGGGATTGTGCTTTCTTTGTTCGACTTACCAGTGTTTCCTCGAGTTTCTAAATGAACATGAATTGCTGTGGCAATAGTGAAAATAGTAAGTTACAAACTTTGAAAATGTCTACCATCTTCTGGGCCCAGATCCAAAGCCACTCGCTCCACGTGCTGCTTCCTGACAGCCTTTTCTGCCCCGAAAGCCCGTGGGCGGCAGACGTCTCCCCCAATTCCTCCCTCTGGGCTGACGTTATCCTGTGCGTGACTGTGCTCCACAACCGGCCGCCACCTCCCCGCCGCCCCCTGATCAGGGCCCACCTTCATGGTCACTGCAGAGCTCGGCCCAGCCCTGTCCCACACAAAAACTACGCACTTGGTCATTCGTGATTCTTTTTGGTTTTTACAACACCACCTAACAATATCTATTATCTTCCTTATTTTGTAGATTTGGAAAGTAAGGCTCAAAGATTGATGGGCCATGAGCCTCGGAGAAGGAGACTGGAGAGGGGGCCCGTCCGACTCCAGGTCCTCAAGGCTTAACCACGGACAGTCTCAAGGTCCGACCCTGAGAGGAGAGATGCTGACCCTTCATCTGTCAGGGGAGGGGGTGTCCATTTCCACCTTTTTTTTTCTTTTTCTTTTTTTTTTTTTTTTTGGAGTGAAAACTGTATTTACATGAAAAGCAGTTACACAAGGCTTTAAAAGAAAAAAAAAGGCAGGAGTTCCCATCATGGCTCAGTGGTAACGAATCCGACTAGGATCCATGAGCACTCCAGTTCAATTCCTGGCCCAGTTCAGTGGGTTCAGGATCCAGTGTTGCAGGCAGCTACGGTGTAGGTCACAGATGTGGCTCAGATCCACCGTTGCTATGGCTGTGGTGTAGGCTGGCAGCGGCAGCTACAATTTGATCCCTAGCCTGGGAACCTGCATATGCCCTGGGTGCAGCCCTTAAAAGACAAAAAAGAAAAGAAAAGGCAAAGTGAGGAGGGTAGCTGGCAGTCAGAAGGGAGGGGCAGTGCTGGCCTAGGTCGAAACCCAGGACATTACCTTCAGGAGCAAATCCATCTGCTTCTGGGTTGTGCCCTCCACGCGTTCCATGATGAGCTGGGCCTGCTTTTGGCCAGTGCGCTGCAGACTGGGCAGACCCCTGGCTGAGCCATCATTCAGCAGATCTAATACTTTTCGGCACCCATGGGCAGTAGCTCCGGGCTGATCTGTACTCCCAGCAGTCCTCAGCCTTCTCGTCCAGCTCGGAGGCACCCAGGAACTCCAGTTTTCTGATCGGGCTGCTCTGGCTGCCATTTTAGGCAAAGAAGCGTTTGCTGGAGTGGAGACGGGAGCCAGGCGCCGGTGGCTCGAAACTGGGTGTGCCCTCTTCCTCCCTCTGCCGTGCCAGGCCCTGTACAGAGGCTGTGCTTTCCAGCGACACGAGTAAATTCAATTCGGAGTGTAGAATTATGGCTCTCCCTCGGATAACAGACTAAATCTCTGTTCTCCCAAAGCTTCCGGTCATAAAGGGGGTCCCTTGATCCCCTTCTGCCTGATTCATGGTTCAGAACTTAGGCAGGGAAGAGAGAGTGTCATAAAAAGATCCTCTCAAAGGCTGCACGAGTTCCACTGCCCCCCAGGGGTCCCCAGTGTTCTTCCTTCCGAGGAACATGTTAGGCTAGCTCTAGGGCAAGCTTCTCAGCCTTGACATTACTGATATTTTGGACAGCATCTTCTGCTGTAGAGGGCTATTGGATGCATTACAGGACATTCAGCAGCCTCCCTGGGCTGCCACCAGATGCCAGTGGTGTCCCTGCAGGCGGAACAACCAGAAGTGTCTCCAGACATCGCAAAGAGACACCTGGGAAGCCAGCCTGCCTCCAGCTCTACAGAAGGGCTGCCCTAGGGTTTTGTGTCCCAGACGTCACCCAGCACAGTGTCAGCCCACAAGCGGAAGCTTCAGACTGGGTTCTTCAGAACAAGACACCGGCGTGAAGTTTCCAGTGTGGCTCAGCAGTAATAATCCAACTAGTACCCATGAGAACGCGAGTTCAATCCCTGGCCCTGCTCAGTGAGTTAAGGATCCAGCATTGCTGTGGCTGTGGTGTATGCCAGAAGGTGCAGCTCCAATTCCATCCATAGGCTGGGAACTTCTATATGCTGTGGGTGCAACCCTAAAAAGACTAAGGGAGTAAGAAAGAGAGAAGAAGGAAAGGAGGGAGGGACGGAGGGAGGAAGGAAGGAAGAAAGGAAAGAAGAGGAAGGGAGGAAGTTCTTTCATTCAATCAGCCAGTCAACAAACATGTGCCTATGTACAGATCAGTTAGTATACCCTGGGTGCTGGCACAGAGATCAAGTAGATAAGCAGAGTCCTTGCCCTGACACATCTTGCTCTCGAGCAGGAAAACATATCACACCATCGATTACAGTGAAGTGTGTTGAGGGCTATGTGGAGACGCCCAGGGGGCCATGAAAGAATTTACAAAAGATGAACTCCGGGGCTAGAGCAGGATCCTATAAAATATTGGCCTTTCCCCCCTCAGCCACCTCCTCACCAGGCTCGTAAGTGCCCCCTAGGATCTGAGAGCTTGGCTGTGACATCAGTCACCTGGGACCAGGTAAGCCCTAAAGGATCCAGTTGACTTTGCTCCCACGTGAAACTTCTGATTCCATGTTGGAGCCGGCTGAGGCCGTGGAGTAATCGAATTAGGCAAATATTATGGGGAAGAAAATGGGCCTGTAAGTAGCTTAAAGTGATGGAAATGACCTGAAGGTGGCCATGCAAATGGTCTGTATAATATCCTGTAATAACCCTGTCCAGGCAGCCCGAGGAGGCAGGCTTCCAATAATGAGGTGTCTGATTAGAATAATGTTCAGTAGGAGAACGTGTGAGTGTCTGCATAAATCAGGCCTGGAGAGCCTCCCCAATTAGCCAGGAAGGAGACAGGCAAGGTGGGTGCCCATGCCGCACCGGGAGGCTGCTAGGCAAGCTGCAGGGGTGGGGGAGGAAGACAAATCATCGTCACAACAATCCCGACATTTTACAGCCCTCAAGTTTATAAACTCTCTTCCTGTACAATATTTCACCTGGTCCCCCACAGCTGTTCTAAAGATTAAATGAGATAGTGATCTCTTGCAAGACAATTCATGGTCATTTGGGGTCATGACTTTGACCCCAGCACCCAGCATGGTGCCTGGCACATAGTAGTTGTTCAATAAACAGAACAGCTGTTTATTCAGGGGAGTTCCCGTCGTGGCTCAGCAGAAACGAATCTGACTAGTATCCATGAGGATGCAGGTTCAATGCCTGGCCTCGCTCAGGTGGGTTAAGGATCTGGCATTGCCGTGCGCTGTCATGTGGCTCACAGATCCTGCATTACTGTGGCTGTGGTATAGGCCAGCAGCTACAGCTCCAATTTGACCCCTAGCTTGGGAACCTCCATATGCTGAGGCTGTGGCCCTAAAATTAAGACCAAAAAAAGGGAGTGAGAGAGAGAAGCTATTAAGAACCCCATAGCAGAGAGATGACATTTCTGTGATCATCTGCTTTTCTCCCTGAAGTCACTGGGGACACTGGAGGGACACTAGGCTCACACACCTTCTCAGGAGTTCTCTTTTCTTTTCTCTGCTTTCTAAACATCATGGGTAAATTAGCAGACAGCCACTTGAGAAATGTTAGTTTCTGTCTTTCCTTTTTTTCTTTTTAGGGCCACCCCTATGACATATGGAAGCTCCCAGGCTAGGGGTTGAATCTGAGCTACAGCTGCCAGCCTAGGCTACAGCCACATCTGCAATCTACCAGATCCTTGACCCATGTACATGAACCCGAGGCCAAGGACGGAACCCACATCCTCATGGATGCTAGTCAGATTCTTAACCCGTTGAGCCACAATGGGACCTCCAGTTAGTTTCTGTCTTTATCCTCCTGTCTCTACTCCAGCTGACAAGAACTTAGGCAGCATGCTTCAATGGGTCCCACAAGACACCTCATTCTGTTCAGCAAGTGGGACCGCCTACAAAGTGAACTCATTCATATATCACATATCATAACTGAGGACCCAGCCTAGGCCAGGGTCAGGCACATGGGGGAAGAAAAGAAAATCTGGTAAACCAACAAACAGAGGAGCCCAGGCCTGGCAAAGGATGCCCAGCCTGGGTCATGCCTCCTCTAAGGGATCCTAGGGTCAACAAGCCATGGGAGGGGACAGTCAAGAGAGCAGGACCAGGCCACACGGCCTCCGGGGAGAAGGGTGTGTGCAATTCTCATACCTGTTGGCAGCTGCAGGCTTACCTGGCTTTCCCACCCTCACTCGCCTGCACGTCTCACAGCTCACCTCTGAGAAATATTTCCCTTTCCCTCTGTTTCACAGAGGAAGAAACTGAGGCCCAAAGAAATTAAGCCATCTTGCTTAAGACAACAGCCAAAGAGCAAAAACTTAGATCTGATCCAGCATTTCAGACTCCAAATCTGTTCTCTTCTATGTAAACAAACATAGGCAGTCATTGAGCACATGGGCACACCCACAGCCTCATGCTATGGGTCCGAGTGTGACCCCTTGCACCTAGGTGAATGTTTGGTCTCCATATACACAAACCCATATATGGGTACAGCTTCACATTCGGGTGCATCCCAAGCCACAGCCCAGAATGGACCTAAGCTCTTGGGCTTTTATCTTTCAGTGCCAAAGAGTGGTCATTTGGGGGCAGCCATTAAAGTTCTGAAACAGGGATGAAGGGACTGCATCCTGTGCCCTGAAGTTCTGGGCTGGGTATGAGGCTTCTGGGGAAGTTTGGACCAAGATGGGGAAAACTTGACCCCCAGGGACCTTGTTGTGATTGCTCGAAGCCTAGATGAATGTGAAAATTCCCAAAGTGGGTCTGAGCAGAGGAGAAATGAATATCCACATCTGGGAGATCGCCTACAGGGAGCTCGAGCTATCAAACTCCAGCTTGCACAGCTGGAAGGAGGCCTAGAGATGAGCCCATGCCAAGCCACATTTTACAGAAAGGAAAACTGAAGAAAGGGATTGGCCCTAGGTAGGTGGTCTCCACACCATGTGCTACTGGCTTTCCTGAACGCAAGCTCTTTCAGCCAGTCTCCAGAGTGGTATTTCTCAAAGAGCAGGCTAAGGACACCCAGGCCAGAAGCACCTATGGGCCACAGACTCCCAAGCCCCACACCCTGACAGTCTGTTTCATAATGTCTGAGATGGACCCAGGGGGAACCAGTCCGCTACAAAACTTCAGAGTGATGCCCCAGACAAGTCTGGTCTGTGGTGGTGACTCAGAAACTCCCAATTGACACAGGGACAGGGAGGGGCAGCATCTAATGCTGACATGGGTAGGAGGAGGCAGTCCCCCACCTGTGACCAGCACAGAGGTTACCTACGGTTTCCACAGGAACCAGTAAGCAGGGAGGTGGGCCCCACCCATTCATGAAGGTCAGCCAAGTCCCCCCTAGTGATCAAAAGAGCATATGGGTACACCGTTTTCTTTGGGAATCCCAGGATTTGGCTCAGAGAGTAGTAATAACCAGCCAAGCATGGGAATCTTGATTCCTAACTTGGAAATTTCATGTACGTAGAAGTATCGTGAATATTTGACACTGCCTCTTCCAGCCAACCATGAGTCCCCTCACATTGCAACCAAGCTGTGTTGGGGCTGTGAGGCCACCTGGTGGCCACAGGAAGAACTGGCTGATTTCCTGGCTTTCAGTGATAATTCCTGACTCACCTCCCTTTTCTCTTTTTATCCTTTATTCCTTCTGTCAGTTGACGCCCTCTCAAATCACGTCTTTCATGCAAATACACTCACATTCTTTTTAATCCCCTTCCTCTTATTAAAGTACATCAATGTCTACAGGGATTAACCAGAAAATAGCTTCATGAAATGAAGAAGAGCTGGCTGGGTACCCACAAGCCTACTGTCACCCTGTGGGAGTTTCATGCCACAGGCCCAGGTTGCTAGGGCTTCTCATTGCCAGAAATCTGGATTTTTTAATGATATTTCAATATCTCAGCAGAGTTTTGTTTTTTGTTTTTTTTTTTTTGCTTTAAAATGTATGGGGTTACGATACTGTATACCTGAAATTTGCGAAGAGGGTAGATCTTAAGTGTTCTCACCACACAAAGAGATAACTATGTGAGGTGGTGAATATGTTAATTAGCTCAATTGTGGTGATTATTTTACAATGAATCCTATACCAAAGCATCAAGTCATACACTTTAAACATATACAACTTTTCTTGGTCAATTATTCCCTTCTCAATAAAGGTGGGAAAGTAAAATAAAAATTTTAAAAATATAAAAATAATTCATGGCAGAGTTCCTGCTGTGGTTCAGTGGGTTAAGAACCTGACATAGCATCTACGAGGATGTGGGCTTGATCCCTGGCCTTGCTCAGTGGGTTACGGATCCGGTGTTGCCACGAGCTATGGTGTAGGTCACAGATGTGGCTCAGATCCTGTGTTGTTGTGACTGTGGCATAGGCCAGCAGCTGCAGCTCCTGTTCAACCCCTAGCCTGGGAACCTCCATATGCTGCGGGTGTAGCTGTAAAAAGAAAAAAATAATAATAATTCATGGCATAGGCTCAACAAAACATGCCAGAGGGTCAGCAGCCTGTGATGCTGGGGTAATTCTTGCCTCTTGTCTCCTGTTCTCCTTTCTTCCCTCTCCATCTCCACTTGTCAAGACCTGATGGTTACAAAGACTGTTAGACATGCGAGGACTTAAGTCAATGCTATCCCAAGGAGAAGGTAAAGCTACATGGGAGAAATCCTTGAATTTTTTAACTGAAATCAGACATTTATAGAACTTCTGCCAGCATCCTCCGTCTAAATCCCTTGAGAGAGCCCAGAAGAACCATTGCAGACCCCACAACACATTTCCATAGACCTCCTCTTCTAAATGAACCTGCTTCCCTCAAGCACTAGGATTCTAGATAAATAAAAAATGAGTCCTTATTCAATGGAGCTGTTTTTCTGTTTTGTTTAATTACTAATATTGTGGCAGTATTGTTTTCTTCCATTTCCAATGCAAATGTGCGGTGCTTCTGCTTCATTGTGAATTATGCCCGGCTTTGATGAGCTGGCCCTGGAAGCTAACCGTCACTTAAAAACTACTCCTATGGGAAAATACGTGCCAAACTCCAAAGATCCAACTTTTACAGATCAGCTCTGGGAAGTACAGTCTGTTAACATGCTGAGGGCTGCCTGGGAAAATGTTTTGAGGGGCACATTTGGCTTTTCACACCTTTCTTACTCAAATCACGGACTGTGAGGGTGAGAAGATCCTTAGAAATGACTTAGTCCACCCCCTCATTTCACAGATGAGAAAAAAAAAAAACATTTACATGTGAGAGAATAGCGAAATGGGGTGACGTGCCCCGGAGAGCGACCCGGGTCCCCAGGCTCCCAGCACAGAGACGACAGCCTTTCTGGTGATGAGAAATACCATGGCCACCAGGCAGCCGAGGAAGAAAAGAAGTAAAACAATGACAGTCGACCTTCATGGAATATCTGACGTGCCAGGCATCATGCTAGGGCTCAAGAGCTAATCTTCCAAAAGCCCTAGCATGTGGTACCAAATCTTTTCTCCACTACATGGCGGGACTTCAGAGGTTAAGCTGTCAGCCAGTGCCTAAGTGACAGAGTAGACTGTCATAGATAATAAGTCACCAAGGACTCAAGAAGCCATGCTCTTTATCAAGGTGCCCCTTCAAGTGGCCCAGTTTACCCTGCCGCCCTGCCACACCCCAGCCATCTGATGGAGGCATCCTTCACAAGCCCCAAACCTGCATCCTTCTGTCCCTCTTGTAAGAGAGAGGCAGGATTTCTGGGTTGAGAAATACCAAGAGGACCTTTCATTTCAGGTAACACGACAGCCTAGATGTCCAGGAAATTCTCCCAGTAAGCACTAAAAATATAGTAACTAAAAACCAATTGATTTCATAAGTACATAGCTGATCTGCAGGAAAAGAAAAATCCCCAAAGACCAAAAAAAAAAAAAAATCATCAGAAAGCCCAATCGCAGGGAGTTCCCGTCATGGCTCATGGCTCAGTGGAAACAAATCTGACTAGTATCCGTGAGTACGCAGGTTTGATCCCTGGCCTCGCTCAGTGGGTTAAGGATCCAGCGTTGCTATGAGCTGTGGTGTAGGCCAGTGGCTACAGCTCCAATTCAACCTCTAGCCTGGGAACCTCTATATGCCATGGGTGTAGCCCTAAACAGACAGAAAAAAAAAAAAAGCTGAATCTCAGGAGGGACTAAAAGCCCACTAAAGCCCAGGGTGGGGTAAGGGGAGACTGTATCACCCTTGTTGCTGTGGAGCTTGAGTTTTAAGGGCTCAACATGAGGGGAAAGATCAGGAGACAAAACGTGGGCTCAAGAAGACTGGGAGGCAGGTGAGAGGTCCTGTCACAAAGCCAGACGCCTCTACCCCCTAAATAAACCTACCCTTCCCCTCCCCTGGATATGGTGGGGGTACATGTCTGTCTCTGCTCTGGAGACTCCCCTGATAACTCCCAAGGCAAAAATGGCCCTTACATGGATCAAGAGTGAGATTTGTACCAGCAGTGAAGCATCATGACAAAAAATGATTTTAAAGCAGTTTTGCTTGAAGAAAGCAAACACAGAGATCCTCTCTGGAGGAACACAATGCAAGCTTAGACATCAAAGAACTCCTGCAATAAAGTGCTGAAGAAATGATCTCAGGCATCTGCACTCCAAAGTTCACTGCAGAATTATTTTACAACAGCCAAGATGTCGAAACAACCTAAGTCTCTGTTGACACATGAATGGATAAAAATGTAGTGTACATATATATATAAACATTCAGCCTTAATGGAATATTATTCAGCCTTAAAAAAAAAAAAAAAGGTATCCTGGAGTTCCCATCGTGGCTCAGCGGGTTAAGAACCCGTCTAGTATCCATGAGGATATAGGTTCAATCCCCGACCTTGTTCAGTGGAGTAAGGATCCAGTGTTGCCATGAGGTGTGGCGAAGTTTGCTGAGGCAGCTCAGATCCCACGTTGCTGTAGCTGTGGCATAGGCCTCAGCTGCATCTCCGACTCGACCCCTAGCCTGAGAACTTCCCTATGCTGCAGGTTCGGCCCTAAAAAGAAAAAAAAAAAAAATAAGGCATCTTGCAAAACATAAGTTCATCTGCAACAACACAGATGAACCTGGAGGGTATTATGCTAAGTGACATAAGCAGACAGAGAAAAACAAAGACTGCATGGTGTCACTTATATGCGGGACTGAGTCAGAGGCATTCCTGCCGTGGCTCAGTGGTTAACAAACCTGACTAGTATCCATGAGGATGCAGGTTTGATCCGTGGCCTCACTCAGTGGGTTAAGGATCCAGCATTGCCATGAGCTGGAGTGTAGGTCACAGACGTGGCTTGGATCCTGTGTTGTGACTGTGGTATAAGCCAGCGGCTACAGCTCTGATTCGACCCCAAGCCTGGCAACCTCCATAAACCGCGGGTGCAGCCCTAAAAAGACAAAAAAACAAAAAAATAAAAAATAAAAAAGACAGAACGCCTAGAAACAGAATAGAATAGTGGTTGCCAGGAGCTGGTGGAGAGTCAGGAGATAGGAAAATGTTTGTAAAAGAGTACAAACTTTCAGTAATAAGGTGAATAAGTTCTAGGATCTAATGGAAAGTGTGGCAATTATGGTTAATAATACTATATGATATACTTGAAATTCACTAAAAGAGTAGATCTCAAGTATTCTCACACCTAAACAAACAAGCAAACAAACAAACATGTAACCCCTGAGCTGATGAACATGGGAATCATTTCACAATGTGTACGTGTACCAGACCATCGCACTGTACGCTTTAAATATACTACAATTTTATCTGTAGACTATACCTCAAGAAAGCTTGAGGGGAAAAGAAATGATCTCACAACCAAAAATTATAGGATACAGTCTCTTGGGATAGACCATAAGGGAAGATAAGAAAGGGAAAGTATATATATGTAGGACTGGGTCACTTTGCTGTACAGCAGAAATTGGAACATCGTAAACCAACCACACTGTATTTATTTATTTATTTATTTATTTATTTATTTATTTTTGTCCTTTTAGGGCCACACCCGCAGCATATGGAGGTTCCCAGGCTCAGGGTCGAATCGGAGCTGTAGCTGCCAGCCTATGCCACAGCCACAGCAATGCAGGATCCGAGCCACCTCTGCGACCTACACCACCGCTCGTGGCAACACCAGATCCTTAACCCACTGAGAAAGGCCAGGGATCAAACCCGCATCCTCATGGATGCTAGTCGGGTTCGTTACCTGCTGAGCCATGATGGGAACTCCAAACCAACTATACTTTAATAAAAAATTTTCTTTGGAGTTAAAAATTTTAGGAAAATTTTTAGGAAAAACTTTCCCAGCAGTTAACGAACCCAACTAGCATCCATGAGGACGTGGGTTTGATCCCTGGCCTTGCTCAGTGGGTTAAGGATACAGCATTGCCGTGAGCTGTGGTATAGGTTGCAGATGTGGCTTGGATCTGGCATGGCTGTGATGTGGGCCGGCAGCTGCAACTCCGATTCGACCCCTAGCCTGGGAACTTGCATATACTGCAGGTGCGGCCCTAAAAAGACAAAAGACCAAAAAAAATTTTTTTTTCTTTCAAAATTATAGGATACAGGAGTTCCTGTGGTGGCTCAGCAGAAATGAACATGACTAGTATCCATGAGGACAAGGTTCGATCCCTAGTCTTGCTCAGTGTGTTAAGGATCCAGCATGGAGGTCACAGAAGTGGCTCCGATCCCACATTGCTGTGGCTGTGGCTAGGCCGAAGGCCACAGCGCCAATTTGACCCCTAGCCTGGGAATTTCCATATGCCATGGGTGCAACCCTAAAAAGACTAAATAAATAAATAAATAAATAAATATTACAGGATACAGAAGGAAGTGAGAACTACCTACAGGAAAAAGCCAAAGGGGTAGAAGTGAGGTGGGCTTCAAGGCGCTGATGCCAGTCCAGGTAACAAGGGTGAAAGTAACAACTGGCAGTCACAGGACACTTAGCGGGAGGCGCCCTTTGTGCTAAGGGCTCTGTACATACGTCCCTGTGACCTTCCACTGCGTAGTCAACCAACCAACCAACGACTGGCTCAGAAACAAGCTTCAATAGCAAAACTGGAAAAAGTATTATCGACCACAGACTCATGCTTGCTTCAGACTACAAGTTTTGAATTTTTTGTCAAATTAGGTAGATAGATACATAGATGATAAAGGGGGGGGGAAGATGCAAATAATATATACACAAATGTATGTGTGTGTGCATATCTATATTTGGATTCTCCAGAGAAACAGAGCTATAGGAGACAGAGATAGATGGATGACAGACTGATAGATAATAGATACTAGAAGATAGATGATCAATAGGTAACAGATGATCATAGGTAACAGATGATCAATAGATAATAGATGACCAACAGATAATAGTGACAGATAGTAGAGGACAGATGGATGAACAGATGCTAAATATATCCCTATCCCCATATGCACACATGATACGAATACCTATACTAAATCTCAACGTAAAATATATTTTTTAAAGTTCCCTAGTGTGGCGCAACAGGATCGGCGGGATCTTGGGAGCATTGGGACACAGGTTCATCCCTGCACTAGCACAATGGGTTAAGGATCTGGCTTCAATCCCAATCTGATCCTTGGCCTAGGATCTTCATATGCCACGGGGCAGCCAAAAAAAAGAAAAAATATATATATTTTTTAATATATTATGTATTTTTTAATATTACATTTTTTTTTCTTTTTTACAAAAAGGCCAGGAAACACTGATATAGTCCCAAGCCCCCATTTTCTTTCATGGGAAACTGAAGTCCAGAGGGAGCAACCAAAGTTGCCTGGCTAGAGTGGAGTCCAGAGCTGGGACTTTCGGCCGCTCTCTGTGGCAGCACGATGACACTAGAGGCCTTGACTGTGCACAGCCCGGGGCTGGGAGGCTTCCTCAAGTACTCCTAGGAGAGGGGAGCACAGAGCAAGTCTGGCTCTGCCCCAAACAGGGCATTAGGCAGCTGCACTTCTGGCTGCCCAGTGACACCTCCTCCTTCCCTACCCCCTTTGCAAAAACACCCATGGCCCTTCTGCTGCCTCTCCTCACGCAGTATCAACACCGGGTCTCAGGAAAGGAGTCTATGTCCTGCACAAAAAACTCTAAGTTACTCCCTTGTTATCCACTTCCTGATATTAGCTTATGTACCGAAGAATTGAAAATTTAAGCCCAAGACAAGAATTTCTCACCCTGGAGTTTTTCCATGGCATCAGAAAAACACTGAGGGCATCGGTGGGGGAGGGGAGGACACATGTGACCTCTCTGGTACCCGATGACCCACTGTCTAGTGCTGGTTAACCAGGAACCACCCATAGGCTTGGGTGGCCCCAAGAGTGACCCTAAGGGGTCAGCATTATTCATCTCCCCATGATCTCCCCCCACTGCCCTTTGCTCTGATAAGAGCCCTCTATCCTCCTATTTGCAAGGTTGATAAAGAAATTAACAGATAAGATTACAGAGTTAGGATGTGCTTTTCTAACTGATTTAGCAGAATTTATCATTCTCAAGAGTCTGTCCCTTCAAAGCCGTCACCTTGGGGTGAACTGTTTATTTCAACAATTCATTTCAAGATCTTTGTTTTAGGAATATTAATAATTACCAATTATGTAATGCCTGTTATGGATCAAAAATGACACCAGGCACTTTACACACTATGCTTTATTAAATCCTGGAAAAGAAGGACTGTCCCCTTTTGAACAAGACCTAGCCAGTTTTCTTCCATCCATACCAAACCTCACTGGTGTCACAAAAGCTCTAATCCCCAATTTTAGTCATCACATTTGGTCTAAAAGACTTTTAGGCTGTTTCTGGAAATCAAATTGATCCTTGAAATGTGAAGACCCCCACAGAGAACAGTCAAGAGAGTGTGTGTCACAAGCTCAGCTGGATTTCCCAAAAAAGGAGTTCCAGGAATGTGTTGTGTCACAGCAACATCTGTGAACTAAGTTCACGGTCCAAGATGACTACTTTCATGTTTGAACGTGTGTGTGTGTGTGTGTGTGTGTGTGTGTGTGTGTGTGTGTAGTTAGCCAAGGTACTTTAAAGGAAGCTTAGAGACGCAGGACGCAGGCTGTACTCTTAGCAAGACCCAGCAGATCTGACCTGGCCCTTTGAGAGGAGAGGGAGCAAGAAGAAGGGGTCCTAGGAGTTTCCTGTCCTGACACATGAGGGGGTGTGGCCACTGCCTCCCCTGGTACCCTCTTACCATCACTGCATTTCTGGTGGCTGCAAACAGCTAGTGACAGAGGGGAGGCCTTGATTCACAGTTGCACGGGTCACTGGCCTGGAAGCCTCACCCTCCCCTTCTCCTACTTATGTGTGACCTACCTGGGGGTTCTAAGGGGTTGGCCTTGTTTTTCTCCCCATCAGGTCCCGTCCTCTTTGATCTGGATGACTGAAGTGTCTCAGCTTGATGTGGGTGTTTTGGAGGTTCACGGTCAAGCTCCCCTTGTGACCAGCCCTACATCCCCCTTGTCCTTCAAATAGAGAAATTCTGGAGTTGCCACGGGTCAAGTGGGCCCTTATGCTGCTTAGCAATCGTCACGTTTCCTGAGCCCACTCGTTACCAAACCAAACTTAGGTCCCATCCATTGAACAAAGTTAAGTCCATCTCCTGACACTGAGTTGTGGTTAGGCAAGTGCAGCGTTTACAGCAGGGCGCCAGGCAAGGGGTCCAGGCGGCTGGTGCCAAATTCCCAGAAGGTTTTTAGGGAAAGGAATTTAAAGACAGGGGGAAGGAACGGGGTTGTGCGGTACATGATCAGCTCGTGGACATTCTTGTGATTGCTTGATGGTCAAATAACTGCGAGTCAGCATCATCAACCTTCTGGCTCCAACTGGTCTGGGGTCTGCCTGTTCATAGACAGCATCGGGTCAACTCCTTCCACCTGGTGGGGATTTTAGTATCGGCAACACAGCTAAAAGGACACAGTTTAGAATATTACCTATAGCCCTTGAGGGGGAACTAAAGATCCTTGACTTTGTTTAATGGCTTGCTTGACTATTTTCCTTTCTTTCTTCATTTTCTCACTTTCCTGGTTAGATGTACTCTTTGGAACTCAGGGAAGGCCTAGGAGGCTCAAAGTTTTCTACAAACAGGAGGCAGGCAGAGGACATGTGGAATGGGGTCTGTTTGGGAAAAGACCCCATAGGGTCCTGGGAAAAGACCCCATAGGGCCCTGCTCGGTTAGAGACGTTTGTCCCTCTCTTCTCTCCTCAAACTTCCAACACCCCCTCGGTCCCTACCCCTTACCCTCAGCCATGATTCTTACCTCACTGAGAAAAGAGAAGCAGCCAGGAGAGAACCCCGTGGCTCTGCCCCACGGGATGTGCCATCCCGCCTCCCCCCGCCTCCCCTCCCAACCAGCAGCACTTCATCAACAGGAAGGACCAGCCCCTCGTCCTCATGCTTTCTTCCCACTGCTTTCAGGGGGATGGCTCCCCTGCTGATGCTTCTCTTCCGTCGCCAGCCACCGCCTCTCTGTTGTCTTTGCCCATCTGTCCCTCAGATTTACTGATTGTAGTGCCCGGAAATCAATCCTTTGCCTTCTCACCTTTTTTTTTTTTTTTACAAACACTATCACGGTGAACTCATTCTGTCACATGACTTTTTTTTTTTTTTTTTTTGGTCTATTGTCTTTTTAGGGCTGTACCCACAGCATATGGAAGTTCCCAGGCCAGGGGTCAAATGGAAGCTGTAGCTGCTGGCCTACATGCGCTGGATCCGAGCCGCATCTGCAACCTATACCACAGCTCACGGCAATGCCGGATCCTTAACCCACTGAGCAAGGCCAGGGATTGAACCTGCATCCTCATGGACACTAGTCAGGTTCATTAAGCGCTGAGCCACAACAGAAACTCCGTGGCTTTAAAATACCATCTAACCTCTAATAACTAACCCATAAATTTCCAGCTCCAGTCCAGACTCTCCCCTACACCCCCCAGCTCGTCCTGGCATCGGCCCATCCATCGCCTTCACCTGAAAGTCCCATCTTCACTTTAACCTTCCCAACTGGGAACCCTGATCTTCCCTCCAGACCTGCAAGTGTTACAGCCTTCTCCATCTCCGTCAATGGCAACTCCATCCTGCCAGCAGCTCAGGCCAAACACCGTGGAGTCCCCCTTGACGCCACTCTCATCCCTCATCCCATTAGGAAATCTCACTGGCTCTGCTTTGAAAAACTATCCAGAATCTGGTCATTTCTCACCACTCACCACCACCTTCCTACCGTCGCCCTGCTCTAAACTGGCATCACCTCGTCTGGGTTACTTTCTGCACGAGCTTCTCTCTGCTTCCATGCTTCCTCTCAAAGTCTATTCTCAGCACAGCAGCAGAATGATCTGTTTAAAATTAAGTCAGATTACTGACTTCTCTGCTCAAAATCCTGCCTTGACACTTAGGATAAAACACAGCATCCTCCACTTGGAATCACCACCCCCCATTGCAGACCTGGCACCGTCCCCCCACCCCCCGCCCCGTACCTTCCTTTCCTGTTCTTTCTTCCCACTCGCTCTGCTCCAGCCCCACTGGCCTCTGCTGTTCCACTCCCACCTCCATGCCTGCTGCTCCCTCTGCCAGGAATCTTCTTCCCTGTCCTCTTCGCCTGCTTATTTTTCTCCTTAGCGCTGTCACCACCTGGCGGAGCAGCTGTCTCTCCCCCCTCCCCCAGCAGGCAGAGCTTCAGGAGAGCTGGGACTTTCTCCACCGCCTTTCGCAGCGCCTCCCGCCCAAGCCCCTGGAAAACTCCCCCTGGACTAACCCTACCCGGCAGCTGCCTCTCCATCCTCAAAGCCACAGCATCTACCACACCTTCCACCCCCTTGCTTGTCCTTCTGCCCAGGGCTGCCGGCGCCAGACCAGAGAGAGACCAGACACTCCAGGGCGACACCCAGGCACCTGGAGGGCTTTGCACTCGGATGGGATCTCAGTATGCATGGCTGCATGCAGGGAGGTTTCTATGATGCTGATTTGGGATCCGCAGGGCAGGGGTGACTGAGTGTCCTCAGTAAATATGCCCATTGGGGCGTGGGGGGGTGTCTACTGGCCCAGAGCTGACTTCTCAAAGGCCCATTGAGGCCTCAAGAGCACCACCTGCTCCTGAGAGCGAAGGGGGTCCCATGCTCCTCGGCCCAGAAGGAGAGGCAGGGGGCATCTCACAGCCTCCTCACCCCCGCTTCATGCACTATTTCCCCACGCGTGGGTCAAGTCCTTCTGCCGACCCTTGGACAGCCATTCAAGTGCTGATGGCACAATGAAAAGGTTCTCCTTTTTTGATTCTCTTTCAAAGACCCCATTATGGGAAGAATCACGCCTCCCAAAAAAGATGAACTGAAGTCCTGAGCCTCAGGACCTCAGCCTGTGGCCTTGGAAAGAGGGCCATTGCAGATGCGATTAGTTAAAGTCAGGTCATCCTGGAGTAGGGTGGGCCCCTGATGCAACGTGACTGTGGTCCTTCTAAGAAGATGGCCAAGGGAGAGAAAGAGACACAGGGAGGAGGCCAAGGGCAGAGACTGGAGGGAGGTGGCTAGGACCCAGGAAGGGCTGGACTTGCCAGTCAACCACCAGAAGCTGTAAAAGGCCAAGAAGAATCCCCCTGCAGCTTCAGAGAGAGCATGGCCCTGCTGACATCTCGATTTTGAACTTCTAGACTCCAGAACTGTAAGACAAATTTCTGTTGCTTTAAGCCACCCAGTGTGTGTCAGCCCCATGAAACTAACACAGCTCCTGATTACCTCCAGAAAGTCTCATCTGGGGGCTAGCAGGTTTTAATGCCTTTCCAACACTTGCTAATTTTCCTTTTTACAAAGGAAACACAGTCCTCAGGCTAAGAGCTTCTGGCAGGAAAGGCAGCTAACTAAATTTTAATAACCTTGTTTTGATCTCGTTGTATTTATTTTGGTGATTACCATCTATTTCTGGCAAGTGATGACTGGCTTTCCTTGCACAATAGTAAAAGAGTTTCATTTTCAAATAAATAACATTTTTAAAAAGAGTCCATTTAAAGAAAAAGAGTATGTCCTCTTAATAAAAGTGGAATAAAATTACACCATAAATAGCAAAGGTGGGAACTGAAGATGGTCTCAAGGAAAGCCAGGCCCAGCTGCCTGTGATGCCGAGAGTCATAAATGCAAAACAGATCAAATGGAAATGACAAACACAGGGTTGGAAAGAATGACGTAGCAAAACTGTCATCACTTTAGTTTTGCTTTTCTTCTCTCTTTTTTAGT
Organism: Phacochoerus africanus; assembly: GCF_016906955.1. Classification (NCBI taxonomy): domain Eukaryota; kingdom Metazoa; phylum Chordata; class Mammalia; order Artiodactyla; family Suidae; genus Phacochoerus; species Phacochoerus africanus. Next base: position 6,190,493 of record NC_062558.1, read on the forward strand.
CTTTTTATGGCCACACTTACGACATATGGAAGTTCCCAGGCTAGGGGTCAAATTGGAGCTGCAGCTGCCAGTCTACACCACAGCCACAGCAATGCCAGGTCCAAGCCACATCTGTGACCTACATTGCAGCTTGCGGCAACACCAGAACCTTAACCCACTGAGTGAGGCCAGGGATCGAACCCACATCCTCACAGACACTATGTTGGCTTCTTAACCCACTGAGCCAACAGCAGGAACTCCTGGTCTTGCTTTTCTACACGTTTTCTCCATCACACCCCATCCCACCTGCCTCCTCGGCCTTCCCTCATCTGGGGACCAGTGCCCCCATATGGCCAGGCTCCCTCTTGTCACCAAAGCAAAGTGATCTGATAAACTAGATCCCACTGAACTTGGAGTCGGAGGATGTGGGTGACAGTCACATCCCTGTCTCCCCAGACTTGGGCAAATCCCTCAGTCTCCCCAGCTTCCTCTCTCCAAGAGAAGATAAGACTATCTATGGGGATTTCTCCCAGCTCTGAATTCTCTGCTTCTGAGATGTGAGTGATTTACTGCTTTCCCCTCTTAGGGACTCCTATTTCACTTTAAATTCATAGGAATGATTTCCAAGTTCAGTGGCACATGGAGGAGAGAGAGTTTCAGGGTGGTGGGATGAGGCCCTTTGTTTGTTTGGTTTTTGTCTTTTAGGGCCACACTCACGGCATATGGAGGTTCGCAGGCTAGGGGTCGAATTAGAGCCTCAGCCGCCAGACTACACCAGAGGCACGGCAATGTCCAATCCGAGCCACGTCTGCAACCCACACCACAGCTCACGGCAATGCGGGATCCTTAACCTGCTGAGTGAGGCCAGGGATCGAACCTGCGTCCTCATGGATGCTAGTCAGATTTGTTAATCACTGAGCCACAACAGGTATTCCAAGGCGCTTCTAAAATCACAAAGCAGGCAACCTCTGTCTCTACAGGAGGCTGGCCTCCCCCCCAGATTGTGGGCCTACCATCATCTCAGACCCCTCCTCCTCCCCTAGGGGGCATCCCCACCCTCCCTGGTCTCAGCCTTCTACTCTATCAGGAATCAAGGAGCCAAATGTCCAATAGGACATTTTTAATTCTTAAAAGCAAAATATATTTATTTACATGCATACATGTACATGTTCGTACACACACACACACACACACACAGAATTGAGGGCAGGAAAGGGCCAGGGAGAAAAATCAGCTTTGACAACCTAATAAATGTCAATTTCTAAGGGGGGCTGAGTTAGAAGATGAATCCTCACAACTTTAATTGGAGACATGATGGTCTCACTTTGCCAGGCAGCCCCGCCTCTGACCCAGATCCCTCCACAGATAGCAAGGCCCTTGCCTGCTCTAATTGACAGGAGGCCTCTGTCTGCTAAGATTTGTTTCTGGGATGTCAGAGATACAAAGGGCTTGGGGGTGGGGCTGGGGGCGGGTGCTCCAATGCCCCCCTTCCCAGAGAAGAGACAGCCATGGGGCTGGGCAGCTTCAGGACGGTGCTCACGCTGTGCTGGCCTTAAATGTGATCCAGCAGAAACACAGGAGCCCTGCCGTTTGGTGATGTTTATTCCCACCTTCCAGAAAATCAGGGGTGCCTTCCCAAAACAGGGATGGTGTTCTAATCCAGGTACAGTGGGAGAAGGGACAAAAAGGGGCTAGTGGACAGTACTAGGAGGAGGCAACCCGGAGAGGCCCTGTCTCACAGCAGTCAGGAGAACCACTCCACAGCCGGACTGCCTGCAATCAGGGCCCAGCTCCACCACTGCCACACTGCTTGGCTTTTCTGTGCCTCAGTTTTGCCATCCTACCCTTAAGACCCCCCACTCCAACTACTCCTGCCCTCTCCAAAACTCCCAACTGTTTTCCCCTCGCTCTCCTGCAGATGTCAGTCCTAGCCATGCAACTTTAGTCATTTTTATGTTAGTAACAACCCAAGTAACCAGCATCTACACAGCGCTTTACACTTCACAAAGCCACCTTTAATTTGCATGCATGCATTGGTAATATACTCACATGGCTCAAAAAATTAAAAATGGGAGTTCCCGTCGTGGCTCAGCGGTTAATGAATCTGACTAGTAACCATGATGACGCAGGTTCAATCCTTGGCCTCGCTCAGTGGGTTAAGGATCCAGTGTTGCTGTGAGCTGTGGTGTAGGTTATAGACACAGCTCGGATCTGGCGTTGCTGTGGCTGTGGTGTGGGCCGGCAGCTACAGCTCTGATTTGACCGCTAGCCTGGGAACCTCCATATGCCGTAGGTGCAACTCTAAAAAAACAAACAAAAAAATTAAAATATAGATTAAATGGTAAACAGTGAAGACTCTCCCTGTGACCCATCTCCTGCCCTTCCAGAACCTAGCCTCACCTCCAATAGGTGACCACTGTTCTTAGTCCCCCAGAGATCCTTCTAGAAGGTCACTATTTAGGCACAAACACTCCTATTTCCTCCTCTTTTAAACACAAAATGTAGCACACTGTACATACAGTTCTATACCTTGGTTTTCTGCACTTAACAATATGCCTTATTCACCAGGACAAAGCCTTTTTTTCTTTTTCCTTTTTACAGCTGCATAATACTCCATCATGCGAGCAAATCACCTCTTAAAAAGATGCCTCCTGATGGACATTTACATTGCTTCAAATCTTTTCCCATCCAAACAACGCTGCAACAAACAACCATAAACATAGACTCCTTGCACTTACACAAATATATTTGTAGGGTAAATTCCCCAAAGTGGAATTGCTGGGCCAGAAGATATATGTATTTATAATGTTGATAACTCCTGCCAAACTGACCTCCGTGGAGGTTATACACATTTACCTTCCCATGAGAAATACCAGAGTGCCTATCTCCTTACAGTTTCACCATTAGAGCATGTTATCAAATTTCTGGACCCTCGCCAGTCTGATAGGAAAAAATTATTTATCAGTGTAATTTTAATTTACATTTCTTTTATTTTGAGTGAGATCGAACATCGTTGTACACGTTTAAGATCCATTTGTATTTCCTTCCCTTAGATGTACTTTGCTACCCATTTATCTCCTTTGGTCTTCATAACACCCCCGTGAGATACCGACGGCAAGTATTAATAAGATCTACATTTTAAAATGATAAAGCTAAGACACTGGCTCAATGCCACAGGCTGGTCCGTGGCAAAACCAAACCCCATCTTGCATTTTTCTTTCTTCTGCCTTGCGTCACCCTCAGTGGACCCAGGACAGTGCTGAGATGGGTCGCAAAGAGCCAGGGGACGAGGGTCCGGAGACCTAGCTTTTCGTGGTGACTTCGGGCCTGAACTGCCACTTCTTCCGTGGACTTTCCATATCTCTAAAACCAAGATTTGAACTAAATTACCAAGGTTCCTTCCAGGAAACAATTATAGTGGGGAGCTCTCCATGAATCTTTTATTATTTCTTTTTGAGTGAAGGAAATAAAACAGTTTTCAAACCTCCCAAGATGAGAACTTTCAAAGCCTACCGTTTATGTGAACCTAGTCTAATGAGAGGCGGTGGGAGGTGGCGGAGTAGACGGGGGACTTCAGGCAGTGCTGGAAAGCGGGGGAGCGAAGAGGGGGCTGTTGCACCGGAGCGCCGGAGGTGGCCGGTACTGAGAGCTGATGGTGAGCTTTTCAGGAGTTTTGCAGGCCCACTGATGTCAAAGTGATATGGTGAAAGCAACCAGAGTGGGAATATTTCCACCACGGAAATCAGCAAATGAGAGCATCCCTGTCTCCCGCCCACAGAGACGGCTGTCTCCACCACCTCACCGCTCCTGGAGGGTCTGCAGAAAATCACAAGCGACAAGAAAACTGGCGAATTCAGAGGTGCCGGGCGTTTGGAGGGGTCCCGCATTGAGATGAGCATGCGCAGTACTTGCACATGCGCAGACTGGGGCAACTGGCTCACACCCTCCAAAGCACCTCCGGCGCCAGGAGTGTGGATCCTCGGCGGACCTTGGGGCTCAGATCTCTGCTCCCCCAATGCTAGCGGTGTGACCGTGAGTAACCACTAGGGCTCTGGCTCCTCATCTGCAGCAACCATGGCCCCTGCCTCAAGGGGCTTTGTGCAGAAGGGTGAGTTAAGCCATAGGAAACCCTTAAAACGACGCCTGGCACAGAGCCTCCGTTAGCGAGGGCTGCTGTTGCTCTTTTACTGCAGCTGCGGGGCCAGTGCGCTGGAGGAGCGTCCCAGGAAAGGAACCCTCCACCCCTCCCCCCGCAAATAGCTGTGGGCCTTGGGAAGCCTTCTCACCCCTCTAGGCCTCATTTGATGGTCTCTCCCCGACGCTATGGCATGTCCCTTGATCCCTTTGCGTCTGCCGGTGTTGAACCGAGCTGCCCGCTCAGGGCCTTCTTCCAGCCCTGCCTCTCGGACCCAGGGTGACTTCTTCAGGGTCCTTTCTTGAGAGGTGGTCCTTTCGGTTCTGAGTCACGTCTTCCTTCATTCACTGCACTCGTGGTGCCTTCTATCCAGTGGCCAAACTCTCCTGCTCTCGGCCTGGAACGCTCTTTTCTCCTCCCCAGTATAGGGCGCTCCCGCTGCATCACCTCCCCCAGGAAGCTTTCCGTGATGCCCTCTTCCTCGGGTTCCTGCACTCCAGTACTGTGTCTCTAGGCCCCCTGAGCAATTAGTCATGAGTATCTGCCCATCCCCCCGGCCTCCTTGAGGCAAGAATTTGTCGTTTTCTTCTCTACCCTCTTAACTGAAGAGGAAGCTCTATGGGGAAGTGATGGAATGCGGGAGGAAGGGACACTCGACCACCTCTCCCGCGACACACACCCTCTCCTCCCCCCACAACACCATCCCAAGCCTTGGACTTTCCACAGCAGAGTGATGGCTATCAACTCCATACAGCTGCACTGCTCCCTCCAAATCTTGGTGTGAAAAAAGAGAGAAATGGCCCAGATTAGGGCTGGGTAATGAGCCATGCCGGGTGAGCAAGCATCATATTCCTCACTAATCTTGGCTGGTCCAGAGTTTCCCAGCTCTATATGCTCCCTCCTTCCAGCTCAGGGAACATTTCCAGCTGTTGTTGTCAGGAGGCTGGCTCCCCACCATCCCCTCTACTGGGACCCAAGAGCTCTGGGGCTCTTGGGGCGTTGGGTGGAGGAGGAGATGGGCACTAACAGAGGCAGTTCCCAGGGCCCTTGCACCTCCCTGAGAGCATGAGCCTCTTCTAGACCCTGCACAGGCAGAGGCAGAGAAGCTAGTCCTTCCCTCACAGCCACGCCCCCCACCAGGAGGTTTGTTCCTCCTCCATCGGTGCTCTTGCTTCCTCCCCTGTCTTATTCTTCCCCAGAGCATCTGATACCTCATAAATTTTCTTTATTTTTGTTTGTTTATTGTCCTTCTTCCCCCTAAAGAATGTCAACTCCACAAGGGCAAATATTTTCTTCTTTCGGTCACTGTGCATCCCCAGGGACCAAGAACACTGGCCCTTCACCAGTGCTTAATCAGTATTTGAGTGAATAGAAAAATAACAACCTAAGTATCCATCGACAGATGAATGGATTAAGAAGATGTGGTATGGAATACTACTCAGCCATAAAAAATAACAAAATAATGCCATTTGCAGCAACATGGATGGAACTAGAGACTCTCATACTAAGTGAAATAAGTCAGGAAGAGAAAGACGTATACCATATGATATTACTTATATCTGAAATCTAATATACAGCACAAATGAACCTTTCCACAGAAAAGAAAATCATGACCTGGAGAATAGACTTGTAGTTGTCAAGGGGGAGGGAAGGGAGTGGGATGGACTGGGAATCTGGGGTTAATAGATGCAAACTATTGCCTTTGGAATGGATAAACAATGAGATCCTGCTGTATAGCACCAGGAACTATGTCTGGTCACTTGTGATGGAGGATAATGTGAGAAAAAGAATGTGTGTGTGTGTGTGTGTGTGTGACTGGGTCACTTTGCTGTACAGTAGAAAATTGACAGAATACTGTAAGCCAACTATAAAGGAAAAAATAAAAATCATTAAATAAAATAAAAAAGTAATTAGAAAAAATACATCTACTACCCTCAACCCAAACACACACACGAGAGAGAGAGAGAGAGAGAGGGATGCCTCTATTCAGACCAAATTTCTGGCTCTCATCAATTTCCTGCTAAAATAATAAAGTTTTCCTTGATAATGAACTTAGGGCATGACCACTTTATAGAGGTAGTTGCATTTTATAAGGGAGGTCTTTAGAAATGAGAAAATCTTTCATGAGCAAATGCAATGAAACAATAATGGGTGAATTACTAGGGGGAGATAGTGGAGAGCAAGCATCAGACCTCATTTTTGGCTTTGTCCCTCCTTCCAGGGCCTTGGGTTGGAGCGCAGGGGAGCATGGCTGTCTAGAGCAGCGATTCCCAACCAGGCCAGACTCCTTGGCACTTCAGCTAAGTGTTACTAGGCCAGGACCCTCAGGTGCCCAGAAGAGCTAGCAGCTGGCGCTGTGGGCACAGCCCCTGCAGCAAAGGCCAGATGATTATGGCTGAAGCAGGAGCCCCTACAGAGAGCAGGGTCAGTGAGCTGATCAAGGAAGCCCTCTGTACTGAGCATCTCAAGTGTGCAAAGCATGTGCTTGGGCCCCATGGAGAAGAACATCCCATGTCTCGGCTCACTGTCACCTGCCCCATCAGAGCTCCCATCAGCTCTGATCTGGCTAGGGCTAGGGCTGCTTTAGAGGAGCCAATTCAGAGCCTGGAAGGACCCCTGAAAACAGAAGGAGTCCTTCAGGATGTGGCTTCACTTAGGAAGTTTCCTGCTAGCTGGAGCCTGAACTTCCCCATCCGGGGACCCCAGCCAGCTGAGCCAATCTGATCACCTCTCCCGGGGTGCTCCGAATAGGGACCCATCCCAGGTCCAGACCTCCTGGAGGAGAAGCTGATGGTTTAACAGGGCTGCCCCTCCTACAGCCCTGCTTTCTGGGGGCAGAAGGAGGCCCTGAAGACCAAACCAGCAGTGACCTAAGGGTGCCCAGAGATGCCAGCAATGACAAGCCAGGGACATTCAGAATGTGACAATGTCCAGACAGAGCAATACCCCCATTGTGGCTCAGTGGGTTAAGAACCCAACTAGTATCCCTGAGGTTGTGGGTTTGATCCCTGGCCTCGTTCAGTGGGTTCAGGATCCAGCATTGCTGTAAGCTATGGCGTGGGCCACAGGTCTGGTCTGGTGTGGCTGTGGCTATGGCTGGCAGCTGCAGCTCCAATTTGACCCCTAGCCTGGGAACATCCAAATGGCTCAAATTAAAAAAAAAGAAGAAGTAGAAGTACACCCTCTCAACCCCACCTGCCACAGGGGACCCTGGAAGATGATAATGATTTAGGAACTGACCAGAGGCACACGATTCCCACTCACCTCCTGGTGATCTTATTTAAGCTGCCCAACACCCTGATCCATGAAGTTGATGGGTGTTATTAACCCTATCTTTTTTTTTTCTTTTTAGGGCCGCACCTGTGACATATGAAAGTTCTCAGGCCAGGGGTCGAATCAGAGCTACAGCAGCTGGCCTACACCACAGCCGCAGAATCGCCAGATTCAAGCCACGTCTGCCACCTACACCACAGCTCACAGCAATGGCAGATCCTTAACCCACTGTGCGAGGCCAGGGATCGAACCCAGGTCCTTATGGATACTAGTCAGCTTTTTATCCCACTGAGCCACAAAGGGGAACTCCTCATTAACCCTGTCTTACAGACTAGAGAACCGAGGCCAAGAGAAGTGAAGTGACTTGCCGAAGGTAGCACGGTTTTCAGGGGCAAGTCCAAGACCTAGTTCACTTTGCACTCTGCCTCTTGGAAATCTTCATGCCACAAAGGGGTGACTTTCCTGCAGGGACTATAGTGAGTAGCGTTGGCAGCAGGTGCCTGGAGCCACCCCGCCATGCAGGGTGCTCTGGCACGTTACAGAGGGCTTGGCTGGGTCCAGTGCGGCCACATAGGAGCCCAGTGACCTGAAACAAGTGATCAAGTGTCAGGTCTGAACTTCAGTTCCTTCATCTGTCAAATACAAACAACACTCACTGCCTGGAGAGGAACAGAGAATGTAGGATGCCCTGTGCCCAGGAGAGGGGCCGTGGTCACCACACCCCCCCAGGCAGCACCTAAACCCACATGTGAGAGACAACATGATCTACAGTGACAAAGAGGTATCCACAGCTGGGATTGTGACTTCCCTAAACAAAACCTGTGGCCTTCCTCTCATGATTTTCTTTGTGAAAGGAATGAAGAGGACCAGGCCTGTGCCTAAAAGAAGCTGGGGAGTTCCTGTCAAGGCGCAGCAGAAACGAATCCTCTGACTAGGAACCATGAGGTTTCGGGTTCAATCCCTGGCCTCACTCAGTGAGTTAAGGATCCAGCGTTGCCGTGAGCTGTGGTGTAGGTTGCAGACGTGGCATTGCTGTGGCTGTGGCGTAGGCCTGAAGCAGTAGCTCCATTTCGACCCCTCGCTTTGGAACCTCCATATGCTGTGGGTGCAACACTAAAAAGACAAAAAAAAAAGAAGCAGCTGGGAAGACAGCTACAAGGAGCAGGGAAGGGGTCCAGTCAGGGATGGTTTGAACTTGGAGACAGGTGTTCCTGGTATCTGAATGAGGGTCCGTCCAGCTGGGAGCATGGGAAGAGGAGGTGGCAGGGAAGGGGAAGTGGGGTTTTACAGCCGCTTGCAGGCATTTGCTAATGAAGGACCCCAGTCCAGGTGTTTTTGGCTGTCTCCAGATGCCAGCTCTCTCTTCCCACACTGATGCCACTCCCCTGAGACCACCATGCCTACTGCTTCCGTGCTTTTTAACAATTGAAGTATGGTTGATTTACAACATTGTATTAGTTTCAGGTGTACAACACAGTAATTCAATACTTTTATACATTATACTCCATTTAAAGTTATAAAATGTTGGCTGTATTCCCTGTGCTGTACACAAGAAATCCTGCATCCTTGCAGCTTATCTTTTTTTTGGGGGGGGGGCTGCACCTGCAGCATATGGAAGTTTCCACGCTAGGTAGGGGTTGAATCTGAGCTACAGCTGCCAGCCTACACCACAGCCACAGCAACGCCAGATCTGAGCCTCGTCTACAACATACACCACAGCTTGGAGCAATGCCGGATCCTTAACCCACTGAGTAAGGCCAGGATACTATGGATATGTTTTATCCTAGTGATACTATGTTGGGTTCTTACCCCTGAGCCACAACAGGACTCTACATGATCTATTTTATACATAGGAGTTTGTACCTTTTTTTCCCTCTTCTTGCCTCTCTTCTCTTCCCTCTCCCAACTGGTACCACTAGTTTTTCTCTACATCTGTAAGTCTGATGTGTTATATTCATTTGTTTCATTTTTTTTAGACTTCATGTATAACTGATAACATACAGTATTTGTCTTTCCCTGTCTGACTTATTTTACTAAACACAGTACCCTCCAGGTCCAACCATGATGTAAATGGAGAAAAAAAAAAAAAAAAAAAAAAGGGCTGAGCCCTTGGATATGCTAACTGCTTGGCAACCTGCAGCAAAGCAAGGAAATTCTCCCCTTCCCTTCTTCTCTGCCTCAGCCTTCTCTACAGAAATGCCCAAATGTGCAGTCAGTGCTCCAAGTGAAAGAGGGGATGCTAAGAGACAAGTCCTAGAGATAGATACCCAGACATGGCTCCACCGTGGTCTATGTGCACAGTGCTCCCTGTACTTGTGCAGTTCACAACCTGTGCCGTCGTACATGATGGCGTGTTAGATACTGTACAGTCCTCAAAACACCCTAGCTCTCCGACAACTTGTGCTTTATTCCTTGAACAAGCATGTCAGGCTCACCCGAGCCCTCATTATGAATGGTGTCCCCTAGAGTTGTTCATTTCTCAACCTGCACAACCATGCGCAGAGATCCTACAATGCCTGTCCTTCTATGGGGTGCGTCCTCTCTCAGGAAGCTCCTCCATCCTTCCTGGCATGGGACCCATCCCACCGGTTCTCTGGACACTGCTGAATCCCAACAGTGGGCGCCAATAAATGTTTAAATTAAGACTCTGAAGGAGTTCCCATTGTGGCGCAGCGGAAACAAATCAATCCCTGGCCCCACTCAGTGGGTTAAGGATCCAGTGTTGCTGTGAGCTGTGGTGTAGGTCACAGATGTGGCTCAGATCCTGCGTTGCTGTGGCTGTGGTGTAGACCAACAGCTGTAGCTTTGATTCAACCCCTAGCCTGGGAACCTCCATATGCCACGGGTTCAGCCCTAAAAAGCAAAATAGAAAAGAGTTTGAAGCCATATTTTCCACACTTCCTTTCACTAAAGTCATTTCTACTTTCTTTGCTGTCCTGGCAATTTCCCCAAAACAAAGGACTGTAGAGTTAAGGGGAATTTGAAGGCCTTCTAACCCAGTGGTATCATTTTGCAGATGGCAGAATAAACCCAGAGAGGGGAAGAGACTTGCCCAGCACCCTACAGCCCACAGCCACTTAGTGGCAGAGCAGGGATTAGAGCTCCTAGCTCAGTGCTCTATCTGGTGTCCCATGTTGTCCTTCTCCATGGCCATATGGAAGTTCAGGGCACAACGCTGCCGAACAAACACAGCCCTCCACACCACTGCTGGCCTTGTTGCCTTCACCATCAGAGGAATCAAAAGGACTTTTTCTTTCTTTCTTTTGCTTTTTTTTTTTTTTTGCACTGCACTCTCAGCATATGGAGGTTCCCACGCTAGGGGTCCAATCGGAGTTGCAGCCACTGGCCTACACCACAGCTCACGGCAACACCGGATCCTTAACCCACTGAGTGAGGCCAGGGATTGAACCCTCTTCCTTCCTTCCTTTCTTTCTTTACTTTTCTTTTTTTTAGGAGGCAGCTCTATTTTTCGTCTAGAGAGGGATCCTGTGCTGGGCCAGCCGAACTGCAAGGCAGGACCAGGAGGGCACAGGTCGTTGGCTGTCAGAGTCTGACAAAGCCCGAAGGTCTGAATGCCCCACAGGAAGGTGGCCCAGTCTCTGCCTTGGGCTCAGACTGGGCTTGGCGGCTCAGTTCTTCCCCCTGGCTCTGCAGGTCCCAGACACTGGATGCCTGGCCCTGAGTACCTGTGCTTACTTCCTGCAGGTTCATCCCTCTTCTCCCGGGCCTTTGCCCACCCAAGCCTGCGGCATGCTCCATGCCTCCACTCTCCAGCCGAGCCTACCCTGACCCACCGTGCTCCTCTGACCCCTGAAACGTCCCACCCAGCACCACCTCCCACCCCAGAGCCAGCCAGGTCCCCTCTCCCTCTCATCCAACAGTCTTTGAGAAAACCAGGCTTTTTCTCACTGCTCCTCAGGTATAACCCCAGGTTTGAACACACCAACTACCCAGGCCACCTGGCAGCACTGGAACCTGGCAATCACTAGGCTTGTCAAGAGCTGCACCTTCCTGAGGCGTCTCCCTCCTCTGTGACCTGGCAGATGGCCTTATCACAGCTGCTTTCCCTGAAGCTCCCCCAATCCCACTGGAACCTCTGGTTGCTCACCCAGTCACCACCTCAGTTCATTCTTTCTTGTGTCCACAGCTTCCCAGTCAGCCCACTTGCCTCTCCACCCCTCATCCCCTCACCATTGTGCTCTCCCCTGCCCTACCTCATACACGCTCATGGACCAATCATTCTCGTGTACAGGTAGAAACAGGAGCCGGCTGCTGCACCTTGCTTTGGAGTTGTCTGGGCAAGAAAGCTGCCCCAGGAGATCACGGTCCAGGATAACCTGGGCCAGGGACTTGGAGGGGGAGGGCTAGTTGTTAGAGGAAAGCAGGGAAGGAGTTAGGACCACATCACCTCCTCCCCATGTGGATCAGGGAGGTAGCCAGCAGAAAATGAACAGCCTCCGTCTAGGCTGCCCTTCATTAACCTGGGCCTCTGGCTCATACCCCTGGGCATTTGCTGGGGGACTTGCCATGGTGACATTGGAGAAGGGAAGAACGCCTTGCTCAGAGATAGTAGAGGAGGGGAATCCGGTGTCCCCTCCTCCTTTGTCCCTCCCCATCCACCTAAAAGGCTAAAAATTGACCCCCCTGTGGATGTTGCGAGTGTCAACATTAATGATTTGTTCCTGCGGATTAAGCACACGACCACTGTAAACAAATTCTAATGAAATGTAAATACATCTGAGAGGGATTAAAAAATTAACTTGGCCTCTGTTTCTTTAAGTGGAGGATGAGGACTCAAGGAGAGAGGATGGCCAAGGCCCCCTTTGGGCTCTTTCTGCTCCTCGAAATGTTGGCGGGGAGGGGTTTCTCAGCAGCCATCCCACCACCCCCCGGGGCCGGGCACCCAAGGGCCCTGGTTGTAGAGGAGTAGGGCTGCAGTGCAGGGTTGGGGTGGCAGGGGAACGGGAAGACAGGCAGCCATCAATAGGGGGAAACTTGCCAACCCATGGTTCCATGCAGAGCTGGGTCTGCCGAGAAGCGGTGCCCCACACCAAGGCCCTGCCTGCATCTCCCGCACCTGCAGGCTTGGCTGCCAGGTTTCCACGTGGCACCGACCAACCTTGACTTCAGACTCAGGTCAGGCCCTCTTACCTTCAGCCCTCCTGCCAGCCTCCACAGGGACCTCTGCCTCCAGCCCCAGGCCGGCCCTTTCACACTCACCCTCTCCCAGGATAGTTAGTGGTTCTGGTGAGGACCCACCCCAGGACATTTGCATTTTTAGAAAGGCTGGCTTGGGGGAGGAGGGACATTGGATCCAAAATGCCAAAAATGGGATTCCTGGAGTATGTCCATAGGTGACATATCTCTGGATGGGAAGATTCCCCCGCCCCCAGGGCTCCACAAATCATTCCAGCTAGGGTGCACCTGTGTCCATCCCACCCCCAGGTAAAGCAGGATTCATTTATTCTTTCCATCCTGAACTAGCTACCTGCGCTGACCTTGTGCTGGGCAGTGCGTTCAATGCTGGGGGCACAAGGATGAATTAGGTTAAGAATGAATCTTGGGGAGTTCCCGTCGTGGCTCAGCAGTTAGCAAACCCAATTGGCATCCATGAGGACGCGGGTTTGATCCCTGGCCTTGCTCATGGGTTAAGAATCTGGCGTTGCTGTGAGCTGTGGTGTAGGTCACAGACACAGCTCGGATCCGGCGTTGCTACGGCTGTTGCGTAGGCTGGCAGCTGCAGCTCTGATTGGGCCCCTAGCCTGGGAACCTCCATATGCCGTGGGTGTGGCCCTAAAAAGACAAGAGAGGAAAAAAGAGAATGAATCTTGCCCTGGGCACATTTCAGTCTAGCAGGAAGGATACTGAACCTCCATCTTGCCCACCTCCGGCCCAGCCTCCTCCTGCTGCTGCAGGGCAAAGTCCCCCAGAGTGTGTGTTGATGGCAGGCTGTGCCAAGTGAACCACCAGGTGCTCTATTGGGCAGAAGCCCTCCAAGACATGCCAGCTGCAGGGCCACGAGGGGGTGCAGCAGCTCAGATGAAAGGAAGGAATCTCCCCTGTGGCTTCTGCTCCCTGGCTCTGCCTCAAGCCAAAGGCCTTCTAGTCTAGAAGCAGCTTCCCTCCCAAGCTCTCCCATTTCTGGGTGTAATACAGAGGCAAGCCCTGCTCTGCCCAGGTGTCCCCGACCAGGAGCCACCCAGCCAGGGGCTGCAAAGCCTTTGATGCTGCTCCCTTCCCCTCAAAGGCTCTTCCGGTTTTCTTCCTTCCAATCAAAGTTCCAACCAGGTCCTCCCACGTCCACCAAGCCTAAGTGCACCCCAAAGCTAAGGGACCCTCTTTGTGTCTTTATTCTCTGCCTTGTGAAACGGATGTCTCTCTCTGCCCGCCTGGCAGAGCCCATGGGAAGTAAAATGAGGTCGCGGGTAACACAGAGCTCTGTGGTCCTTGCATGGTTTTAGGAGCTGTGCGTTGATTCACTCAGTTTTCACAACAAGCCTCTGAGACACATATTATCATTATCTCCATTTTACAGATGTGGAAACAGATGCACAGAGCAGACGCCGAAAGACACACAGCCAGCAAGTAGCCGAGCGGGAATTTGAAGGCAGATAGGCCTAGTCAATGTGCCTAATCAACTCTACACAGCTGGCCCTGGGGCAGTTTATAAACCAGGGAACAAAGTGTAAACTCAAAAATATTATTATTACCCAAACACTGTTGCCCCCTTCAGGAAAACCTCAGGTACCCCCCAGCCCTCTCTGATCAGATACCTGAAAGCCCAAGGCTGGTCAGGTCCTGGGGTACAGGTCCCAGAATTGCTTAACCCAGTTCTGGGACTCTGGCTCCCCAACAAATCTTTCAGAACCCAGTGCTCCCTCCTGAATCCACCAGCCACCTCTGGCCCAGAGATGTTAGAGCTGGTGTCAAGAGGAAGGCTCTGGGAGTTCCCGTCATGGCTCAGCAGTTAATGAACCTGACTAGGATCTATGAGAATGTAGGTTCGATCCCTGGCCTCATTCAGTGGGTTAAGGATCCGGCGTCGCCGAGAGCTGTGGTGTAGGTTGCAGACGCGGCTTGGATCCGGCATTGCTGTGGCTGTGGTGTGGGCTGGCAGCTATGGCTCTGATTAGACCCCTAGCCTGGGAACTTCCATATGGCCCTAAAAGGCAAAAAACAAACAAACAAACAAAAAAAGGGTTCTGGAGGTGGGAGGGAGCAAGCAGGAGAGAGGCGGGCCTGGCCAGAGCCTGGAGAGGGAGGGCCCTGCTCCTCTCTGGCCAGGATCAGATGGGCCTGGGAGCTGAGGAGAGAAGCAGGGAAGTGATGTCCAGCCCCGCCCACCAGCCCGATGCCTAATCAGATGAGACACCCCCTCTCAGACCCTCTCATTCCTCTGCCTTCCCCTTCCTGCCTTGCTTCCCAGCTCCACCCTCCCTGAGATCGCCAGCTGCCCCTGCTGATTTTATAAATGGCCCTGGCAGGAGGTGGGCACCTTGGCTAATTGAATCAGCGCCCACGAGGCAGGAGGCAGGAGGCTGGTTAGCATCATGGCTGAAAGGTGGTGGCAGCAACAGCTTGAGTGCAGCCTTCAGGGAGGAGCCTGAGCGAGCAGAGAGGCCCAGGCAATCTGGGTCTTGGTTTATTCTGAAGGTCCAAGGTGGGAACCCACAAGGGGGCCCTGGCTGCCCCCTCCACAGCCTGAGAGCAGACTGGTGGGCTGGACCACAGCCCAACACACACACACACACACACACACACACACCACTCCTACACTCTGGAAAAAAGAAAATACAAAGGGAGGCGAGAGAGGAAAGAGGAAGCATGATAAGCATGCTTGTGTGCGTGCGCACACAGTTACACCCATCTGTGTGCATATCTCTATGCTGGGCACCAGTCATGATGCTGTTCTTACCTGCCCTGATGCCACTTCTGCATAGTAATTAGCAGATAAAAGCAGTCTCTAAGTGCCCTTGTCACAGCAGAGCATCTTGTGGTATGGACAGCTGCCAGGTAGTAGACCCCAGGCCAGGGGTCAAATCAGAGCTGCAACTGCCGGCCTACACCACAGCCACAGCAACGCCAGATCAGAGATTCGTCTGCGACCTACAACACAGCTCATGGCAACGCTGGATCCTTAACCCACTGAGTGAGGCTAGGGAACGAAAGTGCGTCCCCATGGATACTAGTTGGATTCCTAACCCAATGAGCCACAATGGGAACTCCAAGAGACCCTTTCTTGGTAGAGCTGTCTCTTGCTTACATTGCCCTGTCCTCTTCAAGATCAGGTGTATTTCCTCATCTATGAATTTGCCCCTTGATAACAGGCTGCCAAAAAACCACTTTGAGAAGGGCTTCACCTCCATGTTTCTGTTTGTGGAGATTCATCCCAGGCTCATGCCTGCATGAACCCTTCCCTGCCTCACTGCTCTGCCTGCAGGTTCCACGCAACTGGCCCCTGGCCCCCCAGCTCCAGGTGGGGCTGGTCCTTGGCCTGAAACTAAGAAATGCACATGTCTGCCAGGGACCTTGTAGTTGAGGATGTTCTCGGC
Source organism: Phacochoerus africanus (assembly GCF_016906955.1). Classification (NCBI taxonomy): domain Eukaryota; kingdom Metazoa; phylum Chordata; class Mammalia; order Artiodactyla; family Suidae; genus Phacochoerus; species Phacochoerus africanus. The sequence continues at coordinate 6,206,432 of NC_062558.1, forward strand.
AGTAAGATCCACCCACCCGGCCACATCTTCTGAGACAGACCTTGCCGGCTTGGTCAGCATCCTCAGGACTGCCATGGCCCCGCCCACTTCCCCCCCCCCCAAAAAAAAACGCTCCCCTCCTCTGCCCCAACCGGCCCTCACCCCACCTTTCCCCAGAGCCCGGTTTATCACTTCCTCTTTCCAGCAAATCAAGCTTCAGCAGAACTGCAAAGTCCCCAGATCTCAGTGGGGAGGAGAGAGGCCAAGGAAAAGGCAGTTTTCAGCTTAGGGTCCCACACTTCTCAGAGGCAGGGTTTGCACGTCTCCAAGCAGGGCTCTGAGGATCTGAAGGGCAAGCTCTAACCTGCAGGTTCCTCAAATTTCCCCCCATTCTTTTGGACAATCCATCTTGAAGTTTCCTTTGACCAAGCCCCCACCCTGGCAGTGGCTAAGCCCCCAGTGGCCCTTTCCACAGGCTAACACTGCCCCCTGCCGGGCTGAGCTGGGATGGCCACCTCAAGCGCTTTCGGGGAAATGGGAAAGGCGGCATTGCTGCCGGAGAGCCCCACCCTCAACTCCCACTAGGAGTCTGCAGAGGACAACCACTGACCCCATTTGAGACCTTAGGACTGGCTGCCTCTGGGTGTATCCTGAGGCTGGGATTGGATCAGGGCAGCAGGGATAACCTTTGGCACAGACAAGGTTTCAGGGTTCCTGGAAGGCTTCTCCCTCTGTCTCCAGCCTGATTGTCTAGCCCACTGCCTCAAATTCCTTTAACAAGGGGTAAAGACATGGATAAAGTGTGATAAAACTCCATCACAACCCACAAGGAGGCCAGGTGGCCCTTAGGTCTCTAGCTTGTTTCCTTCCCAAGCCCTGGAGCCTCTTTCCAGCTGCTGCTTCTGGGGCTCCTCTAGTTGGGAAGAGTGAAGCCATCTTAGCCTCCTTCGTCAGAAACGAAACTCACCGTCTTCCCCAAACCTGTATCTCTCTTGAAACCCTGTTTCGCTGTGTTCCCCATCCAACAGGACTCCACGATCTATCTGCAGGCCCTATCAAGGGCATGTGACTCGCCAGTCTTTCTCAATTTCCCCTCCCAATTCAGCCCACTTTGCCCCCAGTCCATTTTGCAAGGGATGTTGTGGTTATTGCTCTAGCGCACAGCTCTTGTGGGACTCTCTGCTCAAAATCCTGCATTTCTTCTTCCCCTTTAATTAGGTACCAATTCTTCCACGTGGTTGGAATCAGCCTTCCCAACTAGACTGCCCTGTGCTCCCTCTGCTCTGAATGTAGAACTCTTTCCTGAGTGTACGGGCAGGCACCTCCCTCCACACCTCCACTCATGTCCTTCCACCCGGGATGCTCTTCATACATCCCTTCTCACCCAGGAAGGTCCACCTTACATGCCACCTTTGATAGGAAGCCTTTCTCAGTCCCCCGATGAACAGCCATTTCCTCCCATCGCTGTTATGGCCCCCTTTTGTGACTGACATCTGTGCCCTCATCTCACCTGCTCTGGCCTTGAAGCAGCGTGAGGCCAGGGCAGACTAGAGCCTTCCCAACAGTGCCCCATAATACTGGCTGAGTTGGCCAGTAGCAGAAACGCACTGACATCCCTTCCCGTGGAAGCAGGTTTTGCTGAGAGGAGGAAGTGCAGAGCCTGACCTATGGGAAAATGGGAAACAAGGAAGGTTCAGAGCAGGAAGGGTTCTCAGTGCCTTCATGGAAGAACCTCCTCCTCTTACAGATCAAGAGGGCAAGTCTCCGGAAGGCAGGCGTTTGAGTGGGGTTAGTCCCATTTCTAGCACACAAGGCTCAATAACAGGCAACTCTTGCTTATCTTCCAGTCCAGGTACACGCAGACACACAGACACACGGCTCCCGTGCTACTCTTCTGGGGTTGACGCTTCCCTAGCAAAGGGTTAAAGATGCTTGACCATCTGTCCCAGGGTGCCCTGGCTTCTGCAGACCTCCACCTCGCTGGACAGATCTGGGGACCCAGCCTAGGCTCAGAGATGGCCTTGCTGCTGGGAGAGGGGGTGTCAGTGGTGGCCAATCGGAACAGTCACCCCCCACAGGCCTGTGCCTGTCCCAGCCCTGCCTCACACACTCATGCCACATAGAAATGTTTCAGAAACGTTTAATGCCACAAAGAAGTCCAAAAGCTACAGAAAGCTGCAGCCATCCTCCTGCGTGCCTGGAGCCACGGCTGTCCTCTGAAGGGGACATCAGCAGACAGGCAGCCTGCACAAGCCAAGGAACCAGGGCAATTTGCTGACATCTTTTTGTCCTCGGCCCTAAATGCTGAAGGTTCCATTTAGGCTCGGGGGGTGGGGAGTGGAGAAGAGGAAGTAGAAAGGAGTAGGAGGGTCGGTCTCTTCGGGGCACTCTTCCTGCTTTGGGATGGTGACTCACGAGGCAGGCCCTGCGAGGGGCAACTCCTCAGAAGAGACGAAGGCAGCCAAGCCCAGGGTTCTGGAAGGAGCAGCCAGAGGGTCCTGGGAGGCGGCGGCCAGCAGGGGTCACCAGCAGAAGCTGGAAGGGGATGCCCGCTTACTCCTCAGGCTCCTTTTCCCAGCTCTAACCCTGGCCTGTGTGCACAGGGTGGCTTCAGCGCTGGCATCCCATAGGGTCCACAACTCGCCGGCCCTCCCATCATTTGGGGCCTTTCTTAAGTACGACATTGTCATACTCCGTTCCCTGTGGCCAGCCAGAGGCAGAAAAGTCCTGCCCTGACTCGTAGACATGCTGGAGGCCGCTGCGGTCCCTGTCGGCTGTGGCCTGCCTCTTCCAGGCCTCACCCCGGGGCTCCTTCGGGCTGTCATACAAGGACAGGGAGGCCACGCCCTCGGGTTCATCGTATATGTGGTCAGGTCTCAGGGGCGGGTGCTCCTCGATGCTGTCATACAGAGGGTCAACCGGGAGCTGCCGGGGGCCGGGCAGGATGCCTCTCAAGCTCTTGCCCAGGTTACGTGCCACTGCATCGAAGGGTACCGCGTACTCCCCCTCTGGGCCCCGTTGCCGCGGGGTGGGCACCGGGATGGTGGGCGAGGGTGGTGGCAGTGAGTCGGCGGGTCGGGAGTAGGGGCTCTCTGGCCGGGGCAACACTGTGGGGACCGGGACGGGCTGGCTTTGGGGCCCAGGAGGGGCGGCGTTTTTCTGGGCAGAGATGGCCTCTTCCAGGGCTAGGAAGATCTCATTGCCTTGCCGAGTTTCAAATTCAAAGTTGCCCTCCCCTGAGACACAGCGGCGGCCAGCCTCAAAGGAAAACGTTACCTGGGTGGAGGAGAAAGAAGATGACTGCCTGGCCACTGCAGGGCCGCTGCTCCCGGACCAAGCTCCCAGCCACAAACCTATCACCTCCAACTACCCCCTCCCCAGAAACTGCCTACCCCCCTGCCCCACCCCCGCCTCCAGCTGCTCCCCCTCCCCCCTTCCCTCCCTGTTTTTCTTACAAGTGAAGCTCTCTCTCATCTTCCCTCCTTTCCCCTCCCATCCATCTGAGCATGAAGCTTGGCATCCAGTTTGTGCCGCACGAGGCCAGCCACTACCCACCCTGTAACCTCTGCTTTCCTTCTCACCCTCCTCCACCACCATCTCCCCTGCCCTGCTTCTGTCCTCCAGCCCCCAGAGCTGGGCTGCTTTTCCTCTGCCGGCCTCTATCTTCTCTTCCTCCTCCCATGCTCTCCTCCCTTGAGGGCCCCTTCGCCCCTTCCTTGATAGTTTCCTTGCTCTCAGAGCTCAGTATGTCTTAAACCTGCCCCTCACAGCCCCGGCTCACCTTGTCCCGCCCAAAGCGCCGCAGGAACCTGTAGGGCCATTCATACAGCTGGGTGCCTGGCTCAGGACCACCCCACAGCTCCAGGGCGCTCTCCCCAGTCCGCAGGGTATAGGATCCCCAGAGCCGGCACCTCTCACTGGCTTCTGTAGGCCTCATGGTCACAGCAAACTCCTTGCAGGGGACCGCTGGGGAGGAGGGGGAGCAGTTAATGGGAAACGGCTGGCCTGTCTCACCTCTGCCCTGCTCTAAATAGCGCGCCAGCTTTCCAGGAAAGGTATGACCCATATCCCCAGGACCCTGCAGCCAAGGTCCCAAAAGCTGTGCTGCTCTGTGCCAGGTCATACTCCCCAAAATACCAGGTACCTCCACCCTTCCCCCCCAGGAGACATCACACCCTAGCCACATGCACCCTGACCTCGTGCCACTTCCTTCCGGCCCCTGTCGCCAGAGCCAAAGCCTTGTCTCCTCCATCTCATCTCTGCCCCCACCCAGCCGCCTCCCCAATCCCTGCAGTCACGGCTGCAGGTGCAGCCAACCCTGCCCGCCCAGCCCTCGGCCCACCCTCCTCCTACCGATGCCATCAGGTGCCCTCCGAGGCCAGGAGCCCGGATGTCTCCCCAGCCCCCAGTCCAGTCCACCTGCTCTCCACACACACCCATCCAGAGGGCAGGAGGGGGACTGCCTTGTCAGCCAAAAGCTCCCTTGTCCCAGGACACCTTAATCCACAGGAAGAAAACCATTCTTTTTACAGTCAATTGCTCAGTGCCCACAAGGGAGAGTTCAAGAGCAGCACCTTCACCCGGACCCTCCGGCTGGGCCCTTTCCCAGCAGCAGGGCCTGGACACGAGGGAGCGGACTGCAGGTGAAGAGCTGACATGCGTGCTGGCCAGCCTCCCCCACCACGGGCCAGGCCGGAAGCGATGCTGATAAGGGGGCTGGCCAGGGTCAGGGGCAACCACAAGGCAGGAAGACTCCGCTGGCAGTCAGCCAGCCTGCACGGCCTCCCCAGCACGCCCTGGGGAGAGCACCCACAGAAAAGAGGCAGCCCCCCACCTCACCTGTGGTCGTGCTGCTGTACAGTTCATTCTCCTCCATGCGGGGCCGGCTGCCCTTTCCCTCCCGGCCTAACAGCTCCTTCCTCGGGCCCTGGGGAGGAAACCCAAGGCTCACTACCATCACCAACCCCAAGCCCTACCTCTGGCCCAGCTTTCTTTCAAAACACACTCAGCCAGCTACCCTGTATTCTGACTCGGGATGCCTCCTCCCCCACCCCAGCATCTTGACCTTGGCCCTTCCAACACCGGCCCAGAGCAAGCATCAAGTGCCCCCACGCCTTTCTGCAGCCCTGGACGACTCACCGGGAAGGCCAGGAGGCAGATGGCCTGTATCCAGTCGCCACGCTCTGTGGTTGGGGCCGCCAGCAGGTACAGGCGCTCTGTGGTCTCCAGGAAGAAGGCGCTGGTGTCCCGGGGGCTGCTGGCCTCCCCACCAGCCTCAGCCACCCGCAGGCAGTCACTGAGACGGATGACCCTCCGGGGGGGCTCTCCCCGGCGAGGCTTCTCCGGGCCCTCCTGGAGCTCCAGCCGGGCCAGGGCGCAGCCTGACCCTCCGTACAGCACAGCCCCGAACCGGCGCCATTTCTGCCCCCAGATGGGGAGATGGAGAGACGGTGACCAGAGGGGAGAGGAGGCCCCAAGGGAGACGGAGACCCAAGGAGGCAGGGAGCCTAATGGAGGCCTTGGGAATTAGGAAGCATTGGAGATCCACCCCCAAGCAACCCAGAAGGAGGCCTGTGAGGACAGCGGAGAAGATGCTAAAGGCAGAAAAGGCACAGTGGAGAGCCCCGTGGAGGCAGACTGCAGGGAGGCCCGGCAGGCCCAACCCAGGGGATCCGAGTCACCAGGCAGAAAGCCTGTGTGTCCTGAGGCCCAGAAGGATGGCCCAGACTGGGGCCCGTCATTCTGGTTCTGTGTGAGGCCTCATGGAAGGCCCTGTCCCCAGGAACGTCAGCTGACCCTCCCGAACCCTCCCGCCCCATCCCCTGACAAGTCAGGCCATGAGAGAGACAGACGGACGGAGAGGAGCCCTGGGGTGGGTCAGCTGAAGGAAGGAGCACTTCCTCATTCAAGGAGGCCAAGGAAGGGAAAGGAACCAGGACACCACGGGGCCCTGGCTCCCAGAGACCAAGCTCAAGCTCACAGGCCAAACGCACCCCACTGGGGCAGAAAAAAAGGAAGGAACTCCCACTGCAATCCCAAACGATCCCCTCTGCCATTCCCTCCATCCCCTCCCAAGGTGCCCTGGTGAGAAGTTGCCACAGGGCAGGAAAGGCAAGAAACAGAGTCAGAGCCCCTCCCCCCACTCCTCCCCACCCCCACCCCGGGTCAGCAGCCGTCAGCAAGAGCAGAGTCTGGGGGCCTGGTCAGGGAGGTCAGCAGCTGCTGAGGAAAGAGCCCTCTCAAGCTTGTGCTCTGGGCCTGAGGCGGTTGATGGCACAGTCCCTGGCATCTCATAAGGGTTCTGGAACATTCCAGGGTCTCCTCTCCTCCCCGGGAGAGTCTAGCGAAGCCCCAGCCTCTCGGCCCAGCCCCAGCCCAGCCCAGTCCAGCTCTTCCTACCTTCCCGAAAGTCTGCTGCTGCTGAAGGTACAGGAAGCCCTGCTTCACCACGTCCTCCATCCTCCCACCATCCCCGGCCCTGAGCCTCAGCGCTCCTTCCACTCCCGCCCTCTTTCTCTCCTCACTGCCCTATGTTCCCCCTTCTCTCAAGTTCATTTCCTCTCTGCCTAGAGTATTCTGCACTATTCTAGTCTGCTTGATGACGACAAGCTGATAGGCCCTGTGGTTTCTTGCTGTGTGTGTGTGTGTTTTCTTTTTGATGAGTGAGTTTCACACTTAAGCTTCCTGCATTTTTCAGTGAGTAAGACAGCATTTCCAAAAAGCCAAATTCCATTGCTTCAGTGAGCAACAACTCAGGTACAGAACCTGGCATGGAGAGTCACCATCACAGAGTGGCTGACCCACTGGAACAGAGACCCAGAAGAAATTTGACAATAAAACCAGTCACCAAGCCCCCCCACCCCCAAGCTGAATGCTTAGCATGACAAAACAAGGTCAGAACCATAGAAATCAACCCAACTCCCTCATTTAAAAATGAGGAAACGTGAAGTTCCCTGGTGGCTCAGTGGGTTAAGGACCTGTCATTGTCACTGCCGTGGTATGAGTTCAAACCCTGGCCCCAGGAACTTCCACATGCCAGGGACATGGCCAATAAATAAATAAATAAACAAACAAATAAATAAATAAATATGAGGACACTGAGGTTCAGGAAGGTCTGAGGGACAGGTCCAAGGCCACCAAACCGGAACTCAGGTCTCTCAACTCAGGAGGAGCTGAGCACACCAGCACCGTGGACACAATCACCTCACCACTTTCACACACTCTGCTGCAATGGTTTCACTCTGTGGGGAGCACTCCCTGCCCCCACCATGGTGACACACACGTACACTACCTCCATGAGATTATAGAAACATGAACATTCCCACACGCTATGCTCCAAGCATATCTCAACTGCTGGAGTTCACCGTCTTTTCAGCTTTTGTGAGCATTATAAAGACAACTGAGTTCCAGAGTTCCCGTTGTGGCTCAGCAAGTTTAGAACCCAACTAATATCTATGAGGATTTGGATTCGATCCCTGGCCTCACTCAGTGTGGTAAGGATCCAGAGTTATCTCCAGCTGCAGTGTAGGTCACAGACACAGCTTGGATCCCATGTCACTGTAGCTGTGGTGTAGGCTGGCAGTTGCAGCTCCAATTCGACCCCTAGTCTGGGAACTTCCATATGTTGTGGGTATGGCCCTAAAAAGACAAAAAAAAAAAAAATGAGTTCCAGTCAATTGGAGATTATCTTTCGAGGTTAAAACAGTAACCTCTTATACTTATATTTAAAAAAAAAAAGAAAAGAAAAAGGACTTCCCGTCGTGGCGCAGTGGTTAACGAATCCGACTAGGAACCATGAGGTTGCGGGTTCGGTCCCTGCCCTTGCTCAGTGGGTTAAGGATCCGGTGTTGCCGTGAGCTGTGGTGTAGGTTGCAGATGCGGCTCGGATCCCACGTTTTGCTGTGGCTCTGGCGTAGGTTGGTGGCTACAGCTCTGATTTGACCCCTAGCCTGGGAACCTCCATATGCTGCGGGAGCGGCCCAGGAAATAGCAAAAAGACAAAAAAAAAAAAGAAAAAAAGCTCCATAGTTATCAAAAGTGCCTTATAGTTACTACAGGTTTCGGGCACCAGGCACACTATCTATCCCTGGAAGAAGGAAGGGCAGGTATAAACACACCTGTTTGAGACCCTCCTGAGGTCATAGCAGGGTATCTGATCTTGAATTTGACGATCTTCTTATTGCTCACCCCTAAGTGGAATCCACATTTCATGCAAGGAGATACACTGCTTTGGAGAAATCTAAGCTCCCCAAAGAATATTTAACTTAGAGCCAGATGGTTTAGAGAAGCAATGATGGAGGCATGGTGCCAAAATGTTGGGGGAACCAGAGAATTAGACCAGCACTCTGGGGTAACCCCATAATGGGTGCTTATGTAAACAAGCTGTTTCCTTTACCGTGGGGGTTCAGTTGCCTTGGGAAGGAAACCAGAGGAGTGCACTGCTCAGGCCTCTGCCGTACATGCCATGAGCTTTACCAAAACAGCTCTAAGAGACCAATGTCATGAGCTCTGGGAGCAGAGGGCAGAGTCACGTAAAGCCCTCGGCACTCAGCGCTGCTGCCTGGATTTGATCAGGTGGATTCAGAGACCAATGGGTAGCCAGGGATGCTGGTGTGGGAAAAACTCCTTGGGAAGTGGTTAGGAGTATGGAAATGGATGGCCTATTTCATTTTTCTCGTCCTGAAGGAGAGACAACATCACATGGGAGCTGCATGGTTTGCGGGCCGACTCAGCATCTCCTTACAGAGGAAGATGAAAAGGGCTTTGGAGTTCCCACTGTGGCAAAGAGGGTTAAGGCTCACCATTGTCTCTGGCAGTGTGGGTTTTATCCCCAGCATGGCACAGTCGGTTAAGGATCTGGTGTTGCCACAGCTGTGGTGTAGGTCATGGCTGTAGCTTAGATTCAATCCCTTCCATATTGCTGCGGGAGCAGCAACAAAAGAGAAGAAAAGGGCGTTCTGGGCCATCCTGGGGACTGCCAGAGAAGTGCCTTTCAAACTTTAATGTGCAGATATTGTTAAAAGTGCAGATTCTGATGCAGCAGGTCTAGACTGCGACCTGTGATGCTGATGTTGCTGGCGAGTGGACCAGACCTGTCTCTGAGTAGCAAGAAAACAGGATGCTCCTCCCTACCACTCTGGTCGCCTTCCCAGACGGTAAGCTGGACACTTTCCACTCAGAACCACAGGGGGGCACCCGAGCATGCCAGATCACTTGGGAACTGTTAATAAACCTGGAGGGCTGAGCCCCAGGTGTTTCAGACACCCGCTAGCCATCCCTTGCCTGTGGTAGCCAGAAACGTTCTCTTCCTGTGGCTGGGGTCAGCAACAGGAGCGAACTCGGAGCAACACCCACTTTTCCTGGCAGGATTTGTGGGAATCCTACAGTGGAAGTACTAACCTCAGGACGTTCTGCTTGGCTGCAGGCAAACCCTGTGAGCCAGGCAAACCCAGAAGACATAGCTCCAAGACACACCAGAAGGGCAGAGAACCAGAGGATAGTAAGTTACCCAGGTACCAATAATAGCAAGAGAAAGCAGCATAAAGGAAAAGGTCTCAGGGGTTTACACTGAGGCACAGGTGGGGGAGGAGGTGCCCCGTGGCTTCTCATTTGTGCATCAATATGAGCCATTAGGGTCCTTTCCTTTACAATGGTTTCTCACAGCAGGAGTTGAGAACTCGGATCGGGAGACTCCGGGAATTTTGCAACTTTTTGTTACTAGTCTCACCAGAGATTAACAACTAAATTCTTAATACAAAAGGGTTTCTGAGCTAGTGTTTGGGGGCAAGAAAAGAAGGAGCTGAAGCGATTGCGATTCCCTGGATAGGCTTGGCCATGAGGTACCCACCCCCCCAATGACTAGGTGGGGACAGCTGCCCAAGGGGTAGCTCTGGGCACACCACTGGTAGGCAGGCATTGACCGGGCTGGGAGCTGGTGTGGATCTGAGAGGGATGGAGGACCAGGCACAGAAATAAATGTTTTTTGTTTGTTTTTTGTTTTTTTTAGGGTGGCACCCGTGGTATCTGGAAGTTCCCAGGTTAAGGATCGAATCGGAGCTACAGCTGCCAGCCACAGCCACAGCCACAGCCATGCCAGATCTGAGCTGCATCTGCAACCTACACCACAGCTTACGGCAATGCCGGATCCTTAACCCACTGAGCGAGGCCAGGGATCGAACCTGTGTCCTTCTGGATTAGTCGGGTTTGTTACCGCTGAGCTGCATCGGGAACTCCCAGGCACAGAAGTAAGTGAATGGCGTTCGTGAAAGATTCCATCCTGGCCTCCTCCCACCCAAGTTGTTGCCTGACTGTGGGGGAGGAAGGACACCACCAGAGTTTCATTCCTAGTCCTCACCATTTATATATCACCTCTCCCAGTACTAAGGAAAGAGGGAACCCAATTATTAGCATAGTAATTATGCTACTTAGCATTGGCATAACACTTCAAACACTTTATGTTCTAAGAGCCCCAAACACACCCTAGAATGAGACTGAGATGGGGAAAAGTTAATTAACTCAGTCTTTTTCTGAGCACTTATCTGAGCAGAGGTGGGGGGGACAGAGCGGAAACAAGACATATTGAAGGAGTTCCCATAGTGGCACGTGGAAACAAATCTGATTAGGAACCATGAGGTGGCAGGTTCGATCCCTGGCTTTGCTCAGTGGGTGAAGGATCCGGCGTTGCCGTGAGCTGTAGTGTAGGTTGCAGACACAGCTGGGATCTGGTGTTGCAGTGGCTACAACTCCAATTAGACTCCTAGCCTGGGAATCTCTATATGCTGCATCATGGGTGCGGCCCTAAAGAGACAAAAAAAAAAAAAAGGAAACCCTAGAGTTAAGAAATTTACTAACTGAAATTAAAATAAAGTAGACTAATGTGGCATATAGTAAATTGCAAAAAAAAAAAAAAAGACACATTGAAGTCCTGTTTTCACTGTGATTCCCTTCCTGTTGGAGACCCAGACAAGGAAAGGAAAAAGTATATAACTAAATACTTTAGGACATACAGTGATCAGCACTCTAAGTATGACACTGATGGGGTCAGGGGACAACTTTCAATAGAGCCGTGAGAAAAGCTTCTTTGAGGAGATAATACCTGAACTAAGACATCAATGATAAGAGGACACCAGCCACTTAAAGATCTGAGGGAAAAACATTCCAGGCAGAAGTTCCTTCAAGGGCAAAGGCCCTGAGGCAGGAATCACTGGATGTGCAGAGCTGCAAGAAGGGCAGAAGGACCAGCGCATTGGGAGCCAGAGTGGCTCCTCACGTGGGCTCTTGGGCTGTCACCAAGATTTGGAATGTATCCTAAATGCAATGGGAGGCCACTGGAGGATTTTTCAGCAAGGACACGAATGATCTGATTTATGATTTTAAAAGGATGTTCTGCAGCTATATGGAAAATGGATTCTCAAAGAGCAAGACAGGAAACAGGGAAACTAATCAGGAATCTATGATCTGAGCCGAAGAGAAATGTGATGATGATCTGGATGAGGGTGTTGGCAGCAGCAATGAAGAGGTGTGGCCAGACTGGGGTATGTACTGGATAGAGATTCTACAGGACTTGCCAGTGGATTGGATATGGGGGACTGTTGAAACACTGGGTAATCAAGGTTAACTCCTGGGTTTTTAGTTTGCGCAACTGGGTAAATGATGGTATCATTTACAGAGAAGGGGGAGATGGGGGAAACAGGTGTGGGGGAGGGTTGGATTTGGACCTGGGCCACAGAGAGCTGTTATTTCTACCCAATCAGGAAAGTAGGGGATAGGAAGACTGCCATTGCAACTCCACTCCAAGAAGATACCAAAGAAGCACCTGACCCTGACCCACCTCCCCTGCCCTCTACCCTCAGGGAGCTAAGAACAGGACACTCAAAAGTTGCTGGAAAATAAAACCAGAAAAATCCTACATCTCAGGGTCTAGGCTTGCCAGGAACAACAGTCAAAAAAGCTCTGCCTCAAGTCTTCTCTGAGTGAATCTAATTGGCAGAGCCTAACTTACATACAAAACCCTAGCTGCAAGGAAATCTGGGTAATGTAGTTTTTAGGGGTTCTACCTCTAAATCAGGAAGACACACTCGGAGGAGGAGGAAGATTGAAGTGAATGCTGAGTACCCGTCCCCTCGATCCACAACGGAAAGTGTATGTCATTCACTACTATCATCATTTCCGTCGCCCGTGGTGGCTCCTAGTCCATACAAACTTCAAACAGCCAATACTTTTCAGAATCCAGCTAAAATCTAATTGGGGGCCTTGACTGGAAGTCGGAGTGGAATTCAGTGGAAAACAGGAACGGGCATTATCTGATACAGATCATTCCTAGTGGGAAGACTGGAATTAGCCTCAGCAGGCAGGGCCTGACCTGATCTGACCCAAGGGGATGGCTTTCACACTCAGACTGAGCCCAAGGGTCCTAAAACCCCTTTAGCTCTCCCCCTATCACCTCCCCCAGCTTCCGACCCCTCTCAGCAGGCAGCCTACTGGTTAAGATAACAATCTATTAGGGAAGATTAGAACCATGTCTTCTGCATGTTTCCATGAACATCACCACTATTTGGCGGCTATTTCCATGAATGTTTACCGCAAAAAAAGGACAGAAATGAAAACAAGGAGATCACGATTCGGGTTGCTGGTAAAACCCAGGATCAGAGAGCAATGGCCCCTGTCCACTGGAGCGGAAAGCTAGAAAGACACAATTTCGGCCGCCGAAGGCAGTGAAAAGCGAAGAATAATGCAGGCGTCCTAAATGGGGGGGGGGGGGTTAGGTGGCCAGCGCACCGGAAGACCCCCCGGGTGTGTGGTGTTACAGCAGAGGCGCGGCGGCAGAGGGAGAGGGGCGTTCGGGGGCACGTTCGAGGACACTCGGGAAGACAGGAATCCGCCAGGTGCAGGGGTCTGGGCGGGGACAGGTTCCAGCCCCTTCAGGAGCCCTCTCCAAGCTGATGAGCGAAGGCATCTCCAACTCCCGGGGCAGCGCTTGCCCGCCAGCCGGAGCAAGCACGGCCCCTTTAAAAACCATGTAAACAAAGCTTTGTTCCCCCCCCGGCCCCCTCCCCTCGCGCCCCCGGGTCCGCTCCTTCCTCTACCCGCCCCCCGCGTCTCCGGGCCGCTGACGTTGCGGCGCCTTTACGCCGTCCCAACGGCGCTGCGCATTCTCCAACGGCGGCCCCGGCCGCCCGGGCCTGCGCAGCCGGGCGGCGCTACGCCGCGAGCGCAGCGCGACGAGCCCCCAGCGCGCAGGCGCAGCGGCGACGGCGGCGGCGGCGGCGGCCCGGCCGAGGTGCGCGCTGGGGGGGAGGGGGGCCGGAGAGGAGCATGAATGGAGCAAAATGGCGGATCATGTGCAGGTGAGAGGAGCCACGGGGGAGGGGGCGGCCGCGGAGAGTGGGGAGTGGGAGCGCACGGGGCCCAAGGGGCTCGGGAAGGCTCGGGGCTCGCCCGGCCCGCGCCGCCGCCACTCGGGGCTCTGGAGCCGCCGCCCGTCCCGAAGCTCTGGGGCCTTTCCCGCCTCCCGGGCCGGGGGCCTCCTCCATCCCCTCCCACCCGGTCCCATGCTTCTTGCGCGGGGCTGGAGGTGCAGGAATCGGCGCCCCGGCGGGCACAGCCTACATCGCTTATCAGCGACTGTCTTTCTGCTGGAGGGAGGCCTCCCGCAAGTCCTCAGTACCCCCCAAGACCGGGAAGGGAGGGAGACCCTTTGCCCACTCTTTCCGGAGGGGGACTTCCCCGTCACACCCGCCAGCCCTAAACAAATAACAAAAAGAATACCTCACGCTGATAAACCTACCGAGTCTTTCCCGCCGCCTTCCTCTTCACGCCCCCAAAGACTGGAGACCCCCCCTGCGGCCTCCTTCCTCCTCCCACAGATGCGCCCTTCACCCCCCCCACTCCTGATCGTATAAGCCTACAGGGCCGAGCGCCCCAATCCTCCAAAATGGGTGCTCAGGCCCGGGCCCGCCCTCCCTCCGGTCCCCCTATCCCCAGTGAAGGAGTTGAGTGCCCACACCTCCTCCGAAACGCGGGGTGGAGGGGGTGTGTCTGAAGCGAGAGATGCAACGTTGGGTGCCGACGTTGCTCCGGAGGGTCCTGATTTGACTCCGGAGCTGCCCCGGGCGTGCTTTGGGCCCAGGCCACTTTTCTTCAAAGATATGGCACAGGCCTGAGGAAGAGACAGCCCATACTGAACCGAATAGTAGCTGGAGGGGTCAGGGTTATTTCTTGCAAACTCGATAAAGTTTTTCCTCTGATATTTTTATGACAGTTATTATTACAGATACTGTCTGAAACCTTCGGATTTTCAAGGTAATCGTACACGTTTTCTGTTGGGGGAAGTAAAAAGTAGAATAACAAGCGTCGCCTTATTTTGCATACTATGTAGTTAACATTCCTCAAGTGAAAAGGATGATCTTATTCCCAACATTATGTCTATAAGAACCTGTAGTGGAGTGACTTGTATCAGTTTCTTTGGTTGGGAAGGGGCTAACTAAATTCTCGGGCCAGGGATCAGGAGAGTAAATCTTTGGAGCAAGGGGTACAAGTTATCAGGACGGAATTATATCAAAAAATTGTAACCACAGATGGAAAACCACAAGATTTGTGTTTTAAAGCCAGAATCGTGGCCTAATTCAGAAGCAGCAGTAACAGTTGTTACAAGCTGATAATAATAATAGCACCTTGAGTTTTATAGCAGCCATTTCTAAGAAGCATGAGTCTTATGTGATTTTTTTTTTCTTTAATTCTTCTGTCCTAAAAGAGTAGATAGGCGAGAATTACATTTGTCGTTTTGAAGAAACAAACCAAAGTACAGAGCTGATATGAGATTTGCTTAGGGTAAGGCTAAAGTGGATCAAGGGCTTTTGACTTTGGGTTCCATGCTCTTATCTACTGGGGGAAAAAAATTAGTCTCCATAAGCATTTCAGAACCATGTTCTGAATGATGCTTTGGAAGGCAAGAGGAAGTCCATGTACTTTTATGAATATACTTCTGTCTTATCTCTTGCAAACAAGTCTCTCTTAATATGATCTCTCCCACATTTTGAATGGAAAGGTTGTCATTCCTTACCAGAGGAAAGTCAAGATGGGCCAAAGCAATCTTCAGAGCATTTTTGTCTCAAAGGAGGGTCTGCCTTACTTTTCAGAAGGTGATGTTTTTCTCCCACCCACCCCAAAATAAAAATCTACCAAAGTGAGAATTTGTTAACATTTCCAAACAAAAGACAATCCAGTCCAGTGTCTTATTTGACTTGAGAATTGTAGTGTATTACTCTCTAAATTAGTGGTCTTTATAACAGCAGGATAAGTTTGTGAGAGAATTTTTTCTCTTTAAATAGAATGGAGCATACTGCTTTTCTTTTTTAGACCGCTAAATTACTTCTAGTATTGTTTACTCAGAGACTTCAACGTGGTACTTTATTGTAGCAGAAAAACTGCCCAAGAAAAAGATAAGACACCTCCCCGCCCTGTGCAGCATAAGTAAATAAATGAAAGGATTAAAGACAAGACTGAAGTATGTTGAGGAAGGATTTTTTTCTGAAAATACTGTTAGACATGAAGCTTGAAAAGGAGGCTACCACAGATTCAAGATAGTGATTATTTGAAAGTTGTGATACTAAATAGTTGAGTCATTATATATCTAGTACTTTTCTGAACCACCAGGGTGAGCAGTTTTGTTGTTGGTTTTTTTTTCTTTTGACACTAAGCAAGTGTCATATGATTCTCAGGCTGGAGTCTTGAGCATCTCTTCTGATAAGTGTTTAATTGATGTCATAAAATGGAAAAATTATAATATTTGATGTGCCTTTTAGCTCTGTTGATGTCATAGTCAAACCTCTTCAGAAGAGAGGCTTATAAGAAACCCTTTGTGGTGAGTTTCTTTTTCTTGGTCTTAGATGACGTTATCTATCGCCCACCATGGAGGCAGTGATTGACTTAGGAAAAAAAAAATCAAACTCATTTGTATTTATCTTCATAAAATAAATGCTCTCCTTTTTTTAAAAAAAAGTCTAAGTTAGATGAAAATAATAAGAAATCAGTATTTTCACTTGCTGGCTAGTTATTGCAAAGAAACAAGATGACTTGGTGTACAGTGGTAATAAAAAATTCTGAAAGATCAGATGTTAGCTTTAATAGTGCTAGCTGATATTCAGGATCTTGAGAGAGAAAGGAAAAAATACATAATATAATTATACAATGTATGTTATTTAAAATATAAGTATATGTAAATATATTAAATGAAGGATAATTCTAGCATTTTGTTGGCTTTATTATGTTGTTAGGCTCGGCCTTACACACAGTCTTACAGTATTATTTACTGGGTTATTCACTATGACTTTGTAATAACAGAAAATACTCTTTTCAGGTAGTCGTATTTGTTTAAATATTGACCACCAGTGTAACTCTAGGGAGTCATGAAGAATCATTAAAAACTGGTAGGTTAAAATTTAACAGAGTACAAAAGTTTAGCCTGATTATAGCAAAAGATTGTTGTCATTTAGTTTTTAAAAATATACAGGGAAACATGAGAGGACCTACCTACTGGTAGTTCATTTTGAGAAGAGTATTTGATACAACTTTTGAGAATTTTAAATGGAAAAAAAGTTACTTTTTGTAAATTCTTTTTTTCAGTTAAGCTAATACCATAATGCTTAATGTGTGTGAGGCCCTTTGCTCTGCTGGGCACTGAAGAGGATTCAGCGCTGAGCAAGGTACTGGAGCCAGGCTGCTGAAGTGTCAAATTCTGAAGCTCTCAGGCAGGCTTCAGAAGTACAAACAGATACAAGAACTAATACACTGATTTCAAAACATGTGACATTTGTGTTGGATGATATCAGAATAGCTGCATCCCCTCACGCCCCCCCAGCTCCCTCTTCTACAAATAATATGTCTGTATTTTAAAAGATTATTTTTTTTAAAAAAAGAGCTTATTTATGTAAAGTTGGTAATTCTTTTTTTTTAATTTACTTATTTCTTTTTTTTTTTTTATTTTCCCACTGTACAGCAAGGGGATCAAGTTATCCTTACATGTATACATTACAATTACTTTTTTTTTCCCCCACCCTTTGTTCTGTTGCAGCATGAGTATCTAGACAAAGTTCTCAATGCTATTCAGCAGGATCTCCTTGTAAATCTATTCTAAGTTATATCTGATAAGCCCAAGTTCCCGGATCCCTCCCACTCCCTCCCCCTCCCATCAGGCAGCCACAAGTCTCTTCTCCAAGTCCCTGATTTTCTTTTCTGAGGAGATGTTCATTTGTGCTGGATATTAGATTCCAGTTATAAGTGATATCATATGGTATTTGTCTTTGTCTTTCTGGCTCATTTCACTCAGTATGAGATTCTCTAGTTCCATCCATGTTGCTGCAAATGGCATTATGTCATTCTTTTTTATGGCTGAGTAGTATTCCATTGTGTATATATACCACTTCTTCCAAATCCAATCATCTGTCGATGGACATTTGGGTTGTTTCCATGTCCTGACTATTGTGAATAGTGCTGCAATGAACATGCGGGTGCACGTGTCTTAAAGTTGGTAATTCTGATTTAGTTTATTTCCTTTTCTGAGAAAAGCCTTCAGAAAAATTAAGTTATATACACATATACAGTATCATTCAAAGAATTAGGCAAGAAAACAAAATTTATTGCTATAATGGAATCTCTAATTTAGATGGAGGTAGGAGAAAGGAGCATTAAGAAGATCCCTGTTCTATATCTTACAGATAAATTAACTTATGAAATTGATGTTCATAACCACCAGCTGTGTTTTCTTTTTTTTTTGTTTGTTTGGGTTTCTAAAGCAATATTGTACCACACAGCCTTTTGAGAAGGGCAAGTTGCCCTTCATGACTCCCTAGAGTTACGCTGGTGATCAATATTTAAACAAATATGACTACTTCAAAAGTGTATTTTCTATTATTACAAAGTCATAGTGAAGAACCCAGTAAATAATACTCTAAGATTGTGTGTAAGGCCCAGTTTAAACCGATAAGCTGTTGTCTCTGTAGGTGCAACCACCAAGGCTACTTTGCTGACTTTAATATATGTAAGGGAGATAGTTTAGATATTGCATCAGTTTTTTAAAAAAATCACCAAACATTATCTCACAGATTTTCTCAGTGTCAGGAATCTGAGAGTGGCTTAACTAGATGATTCTAGTTCAGGGTCTTTGTTTACCGCCAAACTGTCAGCTGGGGCAGTGGTGCATCTCAAGGCTTGAGTGAGGATGGAGAACCTGTTTCCAGGCTCAGCCTCATGCTTATTGGCGGGCGTTAGTTAGTTACTTGTGGGCAGTTGGGCTAGGGGCCACAGTGCCCCACTGGCCATTGTCTGGAGAAATCCGCTCTTCACCACAAGGACCCTTCCTAGTACATAATTGTTTTTTAAGGATTTCTTTTTTACATTATGTAGTGATGTCTGCTATGTATTAGTGACCCATCTTTGTTGGTTGTTTTTTTAAAACCCCTTTTGAAAAATATCTTTAGACAGGTACAAAGATCATAACTTTAGCTTGATGAATTTTCACAAAGTGAAACACTCTTGTAACCAGAACACAAAATCCATAATATTTTCAGTGCCTCAGAAGTCCCTCTGATGCCCCCCTCAACAAGTACCCATACATCCTTCCTCCTAAAGGTAACTACTATCCTGTCATTTGATTTCTAAGCACACTTTTAGGAGCTGAGTAAAGCCTATCCACGAGATCTTGAACTTCAGAGCCAGAGAGGGAAGAGCAGTAGAAGCAGTGGTTCTTCAGCTTTTGGAGGAGTTGGTTTGTTTTTTAATTTTTTTAGAATGTAATGGAAGCCGTGTGCTCTCTAGGGAGGAACAGCATACCTACGTAGAAACTTGACTACAGTTTCAAGCCATTCATGAACTTAAGAGTTTAAAGATGTATTCCTTTTTAGGTGAAATGCTTACCACATTTTATTGAGAAACTGATTTACAGGTCTTTCTCTTTTGACCTAAGTGAAAGGCTAGCTCAGAGTCCGTAATATGTGTTCCTGGAGCGTTACATGCAGGCTGAATTTTAAAATTCTGAATTCTGAAGGATGATTTAAAAACAATTAATGACTACTGGGTATCTAATATCCTGTTCTCAGGCACATAGAAGGAAAGTACAAGATATGATGTCTTTTTTTCAGGGGTCTTGCATGTCAATTGGAGAAATAATAACGAGTCTGGGTTGAGTTGTGAGTTTGTAATGAGACACTGGTTTTGTCAGCATGTCCCTGAATGTAGGAGCTATTGCTCCCATTACCTTTTCCCCCATTCCAGTACATCTGAGTTCACACCTCATACTTAGAGTGACTCACCATGGAAGGGAATTCTCAGTGGAATGAAATTGGTACCCAGGAGTCACATCAGAATCTTGGGAAAAGGAGGGGAATTGTCAAAAATTGAGTCTGAAGCATGTCTGATATTTGCATCCCTGTATCTTCACTCGTCATACACGTTTGTGCACATGAACACACACATGTTTCTACTACCATAAATGGCAAGGATCTGTTTGAGAGAGGGCAGCATTGAAACTTGACGCTAGCATTTATTAGACTTTTAGCTGCTGGCCATTTTACATGGTCTCAATTAATGCTCTCACCAACTCTATAAGGTAGGTGTTATGGAGATAATAGTTACGAAATAGGCTTATGAAGGGACCTGTGTCTCTGGAAGACTGGAAGGCTGTTGGAAGAGGTGACGATGGCGGTGATAGTTATTGTACACCTTCCTGGTGTAAGACTTTGGCTAGGGATAGGCAAGAGGAAGATCCCAGTATTTATGGGACATCTGTTAGGTGCCAAGTACCATGCTGAGCCATTTAATTGGGCAGCTCATTTAGTCTCCTCCTTGAACCTGGATTAGGTGATCTGTTAAGTCTCTTACACTTTCAACATTCTGGGAGTTCCCATCATGGTGCAGTGGTTAACAAACCTGACTAGGAACCATGAGGTTGTGGGTTCGAGCCCTGGCCTCACTCAGTGGGTTAAGGATCTAGCTTTGCCGTGAGCTGTGGTGTGGGTCACAGACTCGGCTTGGATCCCTCCTTGCTGTGGCTGTGGCATAGGCCAGCAGCTACAGCTCTGATTAGACCCCTAGCCTGGGAACCTCCATATGCTGTGGCTGTGGCCCTAAAAAAACAAACAAAAAAAACCATTCTGGCTAGGATTTCCACATGTCATCCTTACCATTCTCTCCCACGTAAACCATCATGTTCTCAATTTATATGTACCTTGTAAGTTTTCCTAAAATATTTATGTTCATACTAATATTTCCATTTCGTCTATTTAAATATGGCTTCCTCAAGCCTTCTCCCAATTCCTTAACTCCCAGAGTTTGTTTTTTCAGGGGGGTTTGTTTTAGTTTTGTTTTATTTTGTTTTTAGAAAGTAATAGTCTGTAGCACTTCTCACAGTAAGCTCTGTTGTACCCCAAATAATAAGAAAAGAGCTAAGTACAGAGTTGGACAGTAGGCAGTGAGAAACATTTTCTATGAGACAAGAAATTGACATTAGTCAGATGTTGATGCTTGTAGAATGAAAAATGATTCTTACTTAAAAGTCCCTGGGTTTAAGGCTCTCTGAAAAACAGATGAAAAGCAATCAATGCTTTCCAGCAAATACCTCTGAAAACAATAAAATAGTCCTTATAGTACATCAAGAAGTTGTGATCCTATAGCTGTGGTAGCCTTTTAAGTGTATTATGTTAGACACAATGCTGATCTCATTTCTATTTTGTATGATAAAAAATTATAATATTAGAAGTGTATAGACTCAAAAAGAATTGAGAGTCATGCTAGACATGTGCCCTAAAATTTGAATCAGTTATGTAGTTAAAAGGGGGGTATTTAAGGCCAGAAATGGAAAAAGCGGGGGGTTTTTAAAGATTATCCAAGTCTATCTAGTATTGTTTGCAGAGTTTTGAAAGCATATGTCATAAGTTTGGCAAATCATTTCAAAATTTGGTTTTTTTTTTAACCGAGTCACCTCCAACACCTCTACTGACTCCTGAATTTTGGTATTTTATTTCTGTCCTAAAGGACATCGTCTAAAGTCAAGCATGACATTTAATTTGACTCTCGAAACCTGTAACATTGTTTGCTCTGAAAAGAACCTGGGAAACCATGTGTGTATTCCACATATCAGTACTCAGAAGAAAAAAAAAATCCCAATTTTTCCCAATATATAAAC
Organism: Phacochoerus africanus; assembly: GCF_016906955.1. Taxonomy (NCBI): domain Eukaryota; kingdom Metazoa; phylum Chordata; class Mammalia; order Artiodactyla; family Suidae; genus Phacochoerus; species Phacochoerus africanus. Next base: position 6,227,589 of record NC_062558.1, read on the forward strand.
ACAAATTGTTTTAAATATTATGTATTTTGTGTTAGTATGTGATTTTTTAATCATTAACTTGTCATTGACCCATCTGAGAAGTCCCTATAAAGTCTTGTCAAAAACTAGTCTAGAATTTAAAAGAACAAATAAAACTTACTAGAAAATGGGACCTTGTTTTCTTTCCTCTCAATATTTTGAGTTGATAATGTTCCAGAGTTGAGCATATTTCTTCAAGCCTTCATAGGGCCTATAGCAAATGTTTTTAAAACAAATTGAATCTGAGTGGTAGGATTTTTTTGTTTTATAAATAAGGACAGTATCCCAAAGGTGATACAAATGGAAACTTGTATTTACTAATTCCTGGAATCCTACTTTTTAGTCTAATTTAAAATACGTGTTCCAAACAGGGAGATTAAGAACTTTGTGAACAGGAAAAGTTTTCAATTCACAGAATTCCTAAAACCCATCCATTCGAAGCTCTTTGATATGGGTTACTATTAATGTGCCCTACAGGTCCCATCAGCAGTGACTTGAGGCTTCAGATCAATTTATCTATCCCTCCCTTACCTATCTCCTCAGATTGAAACAGCACTTACAAAAATATATCAGTTTACAGAGATTAATGAGTAAGTCTGATGCCAGTGAGATCAAGACTTTCTTTAAATCTTTATGTGTATAATAAACAGCATCCATTTTAAAGCGTGCAATTTGACAGATATATACCCATGATTTCTTCACCGCAATCCAAATACAGAATGTTTCCTCCTTACTTCTGTCTACTCCTCCCTCAACCCTCAGCCCCAGACAACCCTGGTCTGCTTTCTCTTGCTATAAATTAGTTTCTGTTTCCTGGAATTTTATGCAATTACTGTGTACTCTTGTCATGGACTTCTTGCACTCAGCACAGTGAAAAAAGTATTGGGATTTATTCAGGTTGTTGCATGGTGTCAGCAGTTGGTTACTTTTTACTACTGACTAATATTCCATGGTGTGAATATAACATGCATTCATTTACCCCTTGGGGGATACTTGGGTTGTTTCCAGCTTTTAGCCCCTGTAAATAAGGAATTATAAATGTTCATGGAAGTCTTTGTGTGGGCAGATACTTTCTTTTCTCTTCAGTTAAGCACTTGGGAGTAGAATGGATAGGTCCTATGGTATGTCTAACTTTTCAAAGAAACTCATTTTTCCAAAGTGACTACCATTTTACTTTCTCACCAACAATGTCTAATAGTTCCAAGGGCTCCATATCTTCAATCTTTGGTATTGCCATTTTTGTGGGATCTTAGTGTGATTTTAGGTGGCATTTCCTTGACGATAACTGTTGAGTATCTCTTCCTGTGTTCACTGACCTTTTTTGTATCTCAGAGGTTTGCAGACCAGGCTGGGGTTTGGCCCCACAACCTGTTTTGTGTGGCCTGAAAACTAAGAACAGAGTGTATTTTAAAATAATAGGAAAAAAATCTAAAAGAGAGTAATGTTCCATGGCACATGATAATTATATGGAATTCTAATTTCACTGTTCATGAATAAAAGTTTTATTGGACCACAGCCACAGGCGCTCCTTTACATCTGTGTATGGCTGCTTCTGTTCTACAATGGCAGAGTTGAATAGCTGCAGCAGAGACTGCCTGGCCTACTGGCCCACAAAGCCTAACATATTTCCTATCTGACTTTCTGCAGAAAAAGTTTGCAGACTCCTGGAGGCAAGTCCCCTCAAATCTATTGCCTGAATTCTGGGTGGGGAGAGAGCCAGCTCAGGATGATTCTAACCCAAGCCCAATTTGACAGGAAACAGATCAGACTTAATACATTTTGTTGACTGTGGCATTTCTATTACACTGTCCAAAATGGTAACCACCAGCCACATGTTGCTATTTAAAATTAATTTAAATTAGGAGTTCCTGTTGTGGCACAGCAAAAACGAATCCAACTAGGAACCATGAGGTTGCGGGTTCGATCCCTGGCCTCGAGATCCCTGGCCTCGCTCAGTGCATTAAGGATCTGATATTGGCGTGAACTGTGGTGTAGGTTGCAGATGTGGCTCGGATCCTGCATGGCTGTGGCTGGCAGCTGTTGCTCCAACTTGACCCCCTAGCCTGGGAACCTCCATATGCCATGGGTGCAGCCCTAAAAAGCAAAAAAAAAAAAAATACTAATTAAAAACTAAGTTCTTCAGTCAATACAGTGACCACCGTATTATACAATGCAGATATAATATCTTTTCATTATCATGGAAATTTCTCTTGGACAGTGCTACTCTAAGAAAAACTAGCCGCAGGACCAAAGGAATTGGATGCAGCAGTGGAACATAGGTTATAGGATTGCTTTCCTGGGTGCCTATAAAAATAAGCTTAAATCCTCATTCTTCCAGGTCTGTAAATGCAAATGGATATATTCAATAATTTATTTAAGGTTACTTACTGTTCATGCTTTGAGCCTGTGATGTGTTTGTTCTATTAGCCAAGTGAGTGAGAGGAAACAACCTAAAAGAAATTCAGAGTTTTACTGATAGAAAGTAGTGTTTTAGGGGCTTTTTTTTCAAGTACCCTAAATGTATTCTCTACCAAAGCACTTTGCAAAACCAAACCTCCTAAAATTCCCATGTGTTTGTAACCATCTTCCAGATAAGGTAGAGGGAGAATATTGAGGAAGGTATTAAGCCATTACACACTTATTCAAGGTGCTAAATCTTAATATGCTAACAATTCTGGTTTCCTTTGGCTGCTAATTTTAAAATGTTATTGACCTTAAAGTTTTTTGTAACTGTAGCATTAGCTTTAAAAAATAACCCAGAAATATTCTAAATTAAAATGGTTGAGATGGCCTATTTTCGATAGTATTTAAAGGCTTTCCTTCACATCAGTGGAAACTTTTTTTTTTTTGTCTTTTTTGCTATTTCTTGGGCCGCTCCTGCGGCATATGGCAGTTCCCAGGCTAGGGGTCCAATCGGAGCTGCAGCCACCGGCCTATGCCAGAGCCACATCAACACGGGATCCGAGCTGCGTCTGCAACCTACACCACAGCTCACGGCAACGCCGGATCGTTAACCCACTGAGCAAGGGCAGGGACCGAACCCGCAACCTCATGGTTCCTAGTTGGATTCGTTAACCACTGCGCCACGACGGGAACTCCAGTGGAAACTTCTTTTGCGATTCATCTCTTGGGGGCAGGCAGACCAATTCTAAATAATAAAGTGGTGGTCGATAAATATATTGTTAAATAGTCATCCTCTTTGGCAAAAAAAAATATATATATATATATATACACATATATATGTAATTATTATCATGGATGAATTATCTTGTTCTTAAATAGAAGTGTTTATAAGTTTTCAGTGACTGATTAGTCATGTCAGTATAATCCATCCTAGAAATAAATGTTTGGCGGAAGTAAGAAAACAAATGCACCAGCTAACACTGAGAAAGTAGCATGTGGGCGTTCTCGTGATGTTCTTGTATGTAGAGATAAAGAAATGTATAACGAGTGAGTGCAGCATCAATGCCCGAGGACCTGAAGAGCTAGAAATGAATACCAAAAGAACTATAGAGTGATACAGGTGATGTGACACATGTATGCATAGAACATAACATAGAACATAATGAGATTTAGTAAATGTCCATCCTCCCTTGGAGAGCCAGGAAAGGCTTCTTAAAGTGGTGAATGCTTAAGTCTGGTCCCAAAAAGTCACGGTGTTCTCCAGGTTGATAAGAGCGTAGCAGGCAGAGAGAATAGCATAAGCAAAGCTGTATATGTTCATGGAACATTCCAGGAAAGTGAAAGCAGTGAATATTGCTGCAGTGTAGGAAATGAAGAGGAGCAAGATGAGAAATGAGACTCTTATGTTTTAATAAGGAATTTGTATGGTAGACTTGTGGTTCTTAGAAGTGACAAAATAATTACATCACTGTGGTAATGGTATAGAAAATTGATTGGATGTAGACAAAGTAGGAGATGAAGCAGAATTGTATGCAAGAAATAACTGAGACTTGAGCTAAGCTAATTTAGCTGTGAGGATAGAGAATAGGAGATCGATGTTAAGGAGGTTACACTGTGGAGTTTGGTTGGCAGTTGGAAGTGTACAGTGAGAAGACAGGCTCCCATATTTCTGGGCAGCTAAGTTGAGAGTGAGTGAATGAACAGGATGTTGAAAAAGATGTAAGGTCAGTCTTGAACGTACAGATTTTGAGGTTCTGGTAAACACTTGAGTGGAGATACCAGGTAGGCATTTGTTTGCCTGTTATCAACTTGGGTTGGAACTCACATTTTCATAGCGAAAGCCTGTTTCAGTAGCTTTCAGATGTTTTAAATATGTAAAATGTTAGCTATCGATTTCTTATTAAGTCTTATCACAACTGTAAAACTTGAGTGAAACTTATATTTTATTCTAGTTTGCTGAAACAAACTGCAGCTGCAGAAGTGAAACATTTTTGACAATCAGCAATGAAATCGGCATGCATGTAAATGAAAAAAAAGAGGTCATAGTCAAAGAAGTTTGAGTCATCCTTATAATGTTGACGGCTCTGGCCATCAATACCTCTTAAAGGCTTCTTTATTGTTAAGGCAGTTAAAACTAAATCTGAAGTTCCTGTCGTGGCTCAGCGGGAAAACAAATCTGACTAGTATCCATGGGGATGCAGGTTCGATTCCTGGCCTCTCTCAGTAGGTTAAGGATCTGGCGTTGCCATGAGCTCTGGTGTAGGTCACAGACATGGCTTGGATCTGGCGTGGCTGTGGCTGTGACATAGGCCAGAGGCTACAGCTTCGATTTGGCCCCTAGCCTGGGAACTTCCATATGCTGCGGGTGTGGCCCTAAAAAGACCAAAAAAAAAAAAAAACCCAAAACTAAATCTGCTTGATCTTGAACTCAATCTACAGCCCTTGGTCTGTCTTGTCTCCCCATCCCATTTTTAACTTTTGGAAAACCAGATTAGTTTTTCTTTATCCCCCATCATAACTGGTGTTTGAGGGGTATCCAGAAAAGTCTTCTTGTTAAAAACTCCTATTTCTTCTGTTCGAGGATTTTTCTAAATCTTCTGTTTCACAACTGCCTTGTCTTCCTTATTTGTTGACTTTGATGAATTTTTAGGAAATGTTTTTCATAGATCATGTAACAGTATGAATTTAAAAGGCAAATGGATATTTTACAGACTATTAGGGGAAAAATTATTTAGAATTTCAGAGAATCCGAAAACTGGCATGTCTGGGGCATGTATGCTAAAACTTCTTAAGAAACATTTGCTTAAAACTCTTCTGTACTTTTTTGTCAGAGGGTAAATCTGGAACTCTAAATTCTTGCTTCTCTGAATCAAAGTTCAGAGCTCCAAGATTAAGTATTTGTGATTACCTTTATCTTTTTTCCTTTAATGTTCTGTTTTGAGCTTCTTAGGCCTTTTTGTTGAGTCTTTTAAAGAAGTACATACAGTGTTTGGGGTTTTCTTCTGCGAAGAGCGATAAGGAGAGCTTTCTTCTGAATTTTTAGGCCAATAAAAACTCTCTGTTCTCTTTATGCCTTTATTTCTTAAATCTTCTTTCATTCTTACTAACAATCTTTTCAGTGTTTATTAATAATAGTTAGACTGCTAGTCAATAGGCCAGAGTAGATGCTGTCTTAATATTTCAAAATATTAAATCTCAGCAAGTCTCAGAAATTACAGGCTGTTCCTTCTTGATACCTGTGATATACAAGTATAAAGAAATAGCATACAAAATGGGGACTTTCAGGGAAAGTTGGCTGTAATGTGTATTTAATACACTTCTTTTATTAGAGAACCAGAGATGCATTTCGATAGGGCAAGAAAGTATTAATTGACATTATGATGTGCTGTACTACTTTACTGCTCTGGTTATAGAGCATGACATTCTGAGGTTTTAGAAGACAATCGAGATGTCTTATGAATGATTGCTACTGTTGTTTAATAGATGATGTGATACCGTTTGAAAATTCTTCTAATTCAGGGGTTCAGAGCTATGGAAATCATGAGTTCCTCAAGTTTGTTTAAGATTGGAATGTCATCCTGACTCCTGTTTTTAAATAGACAACTTTTTTTTTTTTTTTTTTGCTTTTTAGGGCCGCATTCACCACACATGGAAGTTCCCAGGCTAGGGGTTGAATGGAGCTACAGCCTACACCACAGCCACGACAACACCAGATCTGAGCCGTGTCTGTGACCTACACCACAGTTCACAATGCCAATTCCCAGTCCACTGAGTAAGGCCAGGGATGGAACCTGGATACTGGTCAGATTCGTTTCTGCTGCACCACATGGGGAACTCCTAAATAGACAACTATTTTAATGATGTATAACACTACTTTGCTTCCTATTTAATGTTACATTTTATTTATGTGGCTGTATTTTTAAGAAAGTGTTTTAAAGCCAATTAACATGTCTCCGTCAGTGTACTCTTTTTGTTTACCAACAACTGAGTATTTATAATGTTTCATTTTTTAATGCAATAATTATATTGCATGTCCATGGTAATCAGAATAATACTGTAACCAGGTTAATGAAATGGGGTTAGAATCACATAATTTTTAATTAAAAAGAATCTTAGAGTGTGATGATAAAATTTTTAAAAATTAATCAGCTATAATGGAAAAATAAAAATCATTATTAAAAAATTTTTTTTAATTCATATACCCTCTTTTCAGAGGATGGCTAGCTGTATATTATTGGTTTTTAGAGATAATGTAAGAATTTTAACTATTCCAACCATTAAAATTTTAATTTGGTTATACAATTGGCACAATTAAAGAAGAATTGCAAGTAAATATGCTTAAGGAAGGTTTATTAGACAAGAATATGTTTAGACAAGGAAATGGGGTTTTTAATTGTGTATTTCATTTCAGTGGGGCAGACATTGTACTAACCACTAGAGATAAAACAGAAGAAAATAGGTGTGGTACTTGCTCAGAGATACAGAAATTGTGCTAATTAGTATATATTTACAGTTTGTGATGAGAAAAAGGAGTGTATTGAAATCTTTTAAGAATGTGAGTTCTTATTTTTATTATTGGGTGGGATATTAAGGAAAGGAATAGGACAGTGTATCAGACAAAAGGAAATGGCATGTTTAAAGGCCTTGAGGTCAGGAAGACCTCCCCTCCCAGAGCTGAAGAGACCATCCTGGCAGAGGCTCAGTGAACCTAGGGAGATGAGGCTATGCAGATTAGCAAGCCCTAGCATATGATGGATTGCTTTACAGGCATTCAAACCAGATTTTCAGAGATTTCAATGATTTATTAAAAATGCTCATCCCATAAATTAAATGGAAAAGGCAAAGAGTGAAACTGTGTGATATGATTCTAATTTTCAGTTGCAAAGGTGGAGGTTCTAATAGCAAGAAGAAGGAAGCACACCACAGAGGAAATAAGGATTATCTGTGTGATTTTTTTTTTTTTCCTTATGTTTTCAGTTTGGCTATTTGTTAGAGAAATGATATGACTAAAATAAGGACATGTGCTTTAGTAAATGGGGACTCTGTTTTGAATAAAATATCCTTTTCCCCAAGATAATTTATCTCTAAAGACCATAATAGTTGTATATACATTTAAAGTTGTGTTTTGCTGTGTCGGGTGTATGTATGTATGTATGCCTTATTGTGTTATACATACATAACCTTGTAAATTTAGTTCCAACTAACTGGAATTACATTTATTATGTAAATAAATATGTAAGATAATCAAAAATCATACTGTTTTCGCCAATATTTAATTGTCCTTTGGTTAAATCATTCTATTCTGAATATATTGTGATTTTACATAAGAAAGGTAAAAACTTACATTTTTATCATACTTCCCATTTTGTCTGTTGAAATTCATTTTGGGGTAGAAACCTAATTTCACTTTTTCCCAGGTGCATTTTTTCAACCTTGTTTATTGTGTAGTCCACTCAGCCTTTTTCCAGTGATCTGTATTGCCATGGCTGTGGTGTAACAAGTTTCTTTTGGGTTCTCAGTCTGTTCCTTTGGCCTATTTCTCTGTCCCTCTGTCTGTTACCATACTGTCCTAATCAGTGTAGCTTTATGATAAATTTGGGCTTTTGGTAAGGTGAGTGCTCCCAAACTTGTTCTTATTCAAAATGATCTTCATTATTCTTGACCCTTTTTCTCTTCCATGTGATTTTTAGGATCAGCTGGTCAAATATATTGTATTTGGTTTGCTAATATTTAGGATTTTTGTAACTGTTCATAAATGAAAATTGGCCTGTAATTTTCTTACGTCATACTTAACTCTCCCCTTGTCTGGTTTTGGTAAATCAAGATTGTATTAACCTTAGAGTCCGTAAGGAGCTTTCCTATTCTCCTTTCCTCCCTCTCTCCCTCCCTCCCTTTCTTTCTTTTGTTAAGCAATTTAAATAAGATCAGTCTTAGCACTTAAGTGTTTGGTAGCATTTACCATAAAACCATCTAGTATGTTTTCAGAAGTGGGGCAGTAGATCTTTGCAGGTTTTTTGTTTTTTGTTTTTTGTTTTCTTTATTAAGTCGTGTGGTTGGTTATAATCTTCTAAATTTTTTCATTTTATCAAAGTTTTCTAATTAACTGACACAGTATCCTTAGAATTGTGATTTCTTTAATTTCTGTGCTAAATGAATTTCCTTTTTTTCTGATATGTGCATCCTTTAGGAATTGTTTCAGGAGTTTGAATAAGAAACTCACTCTGGGAGTTCCTCTTGTGGCTCAGTGGTTAACGAATCCGACTAAGAACCATGGGGTTATGGGTTGGATCCCCAGCCTTGCTCAGTGGGGTAAGGATCCCTAGTTGCCGTGAGCTGTGGTGTAGGTCGAAGATGCGGCTCGGATCTGGTGTTGCTGTGGCTGTGGCTGTGGCCAGTGGCTACAGCTCCATTTAGACCCCTAGCCTGGGAACCTCCATGTACCATGGGAGCAGCCCTAGAAAATGCAAAAAGACCAAAAAAAAGAAAGAAAGAAAGAAAGAAAGAAAAACTCACTCTGCTTTTGTCTGAGAATATTTTTATTTAGCTCTCACTTTTGAAAGATAGTGTAGTTGAATATAGAAACATATATAATACTGTCACTTTCTCACCCATTGGACAGGTTATTCCGTCTTTTTTTTAATTGTCAGGAATTCTACTCTGTCTTGTTATCATTTCTTTAGTAAAATTACTATATGTCTTGACTGGGACATAGAGTCTGAAACATTCGGAATTTTTTACTCCTATTGTCTTGGGGCCCCATCTAGTTTAACATTTCTCTCAGAAAAAAAGTGTCCCGGTTTGGAAAATAAGTTATGTTGTCACGCTAAGATCTCTTTGTTTTACTACTCACAGGGGTGGGTTGATTTTTATTGATTCTGTTTGTCGTGGTTCCTGAAGAGTTAGGGATTTATAGTTTTTATCAGTTCTGGAAAATTCTCTAAATTGCCTTTTGCATTCTCTTTCTTCCTTTCTGGAAACCTTTGGTTGGTTTTTGTTTTTGTTTTTGTTTTTTGTCTTTTGTCTTTTTAGGGCCGCACCTGCAGCATATGGAGGTTCCCAGGCTAGGGCTCTAATTGGAGCTGTTGCTGCCGGCCACGGCTACAACCACAGCAACGTGGCATCCAAGCCACGTCTTCGAACTACAACTACAGCTCATGGCAGCGCTGCCGCTGGATCCTTAACCGACCGAGTGAGGCAAGGGATTGAACCTGAAACCTCATGGTTACTAGTACGGTTCGTTAACCACAGAGCCACTACGGGAACTCCTGGAAACCTTTTTAGACATAGGTTGGATCTTGTTTTTTCCTGTATGTTTAACCACTCATATATCTTGTCTTTATTTCTTTTCTAGTCTGTGTAATTTCCACAGATATCTCTTTTAGTTTACTAACTCATTCTTCAACTGTGATTATTTGGCCGTTTAACTCATCTGCTAAAGCTCTTGACTTAATTGGCTTGTATTTTCCACTTTACAAAGTTTTATTTTATCTTTATTCAAATCTGCCTATTCTTTTCATTCAGTGTCTTGTTCTCTTAAGGTTTTGATTATTTCAACATCTGTACTCATCTCTGTCTTATTATCTTATGTGAATTTCTTAGAGATTTAATTCTGCTGTTGGTCTGCTGATTCTTGCTCTCTTCGTGTGTTTTCAGTCTTAGATTATAAATAAACCAGAATAGAAATTTGTCTGGAAATCTTGTGTGGTCTGGATTGGAGGTGCCCTCTACTGGAGAGGTTTTGCATTTAATTCCACTTAGCACGGAAGTGTCATTCACCTTTGGGCGATTTATATGTTAGTTTCTTGACCTGCAATTTCCTGAACCAGAGTTTGACACCAGTCCTTGGTTGCAAATTCTTGGGAGGTTTTTTTACCTTTATGCGCTTCCTTATGGTCTCCCTATATGGTGGGGCAATTTTAAGCTTATGTTTTGTAGTGTTATTATTATTTTTTTTTAGTTTACCTTCTTTTTGAGATATTTTATTTACTAGTATGAATCAAGAATCCTTGGGAGCTCCCCCCGCCCCCGCCCAGTGCAGGCCCAAAGCAACTCTTGTCCCTGCACAAGATGTCAAAATGTAAGCCCCTAGATTACCAAGACCAAAAACCAACACTCTCCCATCTGCACCAGGGCAGTCACAGGTTCTCTTTCATGCTTATTTCACTGGCGTTTAGTTCTCTTAGTTTTTGGCGCCAGTTGATTCCCCTTGCTGTTTAGTTACCACAGCCATGCATTTAAAAAGATTTTTGTCTTATTTAAATAGCAACTCTAGATATTTGTGTCAGGAAGGTTTAAAGCTAACTAGTTTGCTGCTATATTGCCAGAACCAGAAGTGGGAACCTCATTTACAAAGTATTTTCAAATGCACTGTTTCTTTTGATATTTATATCAAGATGTGAGTTTCCTCCGGGCAAACAAAATAATTGGAAATTGAGCTTTTTGCCCTAAATCACAATCAGTGAGAGTCAGGATTAAAACAAACTCTTAGTATTAAACTCCAAGTCTAGGTCTCCTGCCATAAATTCCATAAATTCAGATAGTGGAAACTCATGTATTTATTGGTATGTACATTTGTTTTCACTAGGGTTAAGACTTGGCCTTCTGCTTCTTTCTCATAGATAGAATTTTAAAAGGGATTTACTTTTTCAGGCAATATGGTTTAGTGGAAAGAGCAGTGGAGTTGAAGTAACACCTTAATTTTAATTTATTTAATGGCAGTGTAACCTTGGGTAAATAACTCTCATGTCAGAGCTTTAGTTTTCTCATATGTAGCTGCTGTCTGGGGTATTGGTACTTCCTCCAAGTTGAATTTGGGGCCCCTCTCATGGCCTTGCAGTCCCTATGAGGAGTATGGATGACAGCATCTTTCTTTCTAATTTCTGCAAACTCCAGGAACTCGGTCTGCTTTCATTTTTGTTATTTCATTTTCATGTTTGTTTGCTTGTTGTCTCTATCTTTTCTGTCCATTGCGGCTTTCTTTTCCCAAACATTTTTATGGACAATAATAGTAGTATGTATTGAGCTCTTATCACACATCAGGTACTTTGCTAAGTGCTTTTATATGTTATCCCTTTCAAAGCTCACAACAGCACAGTCGGGTATATGTTGTTATTTTCATTTTATAGATGAGGAAACAGGCACAGAGAGGTTAAATAACTTGCCCAGTTTCACACAATTGTTAGGTTATGGAGTTGGAATTTACATCCAAATCTCAACTATTCCAATATACAGTCCTGCAGTATCCACTGCACTCTGAAGCTCAAAGGTTACCAAGGTCTAATGGTCATGGTCCATGTCCTAATGTTCCCTCATCTCCTTCCTAGATGGCAGCTGGAGGCATCTATCCTTCTGTTTTATCTTCTTGAAAGCCAAGCTCTTCAGTCTCTTCCCTCTTGTCTGCTAACCCTACCTTTATCAGAATCGTCTGGGACCCCAACCCAACCTATTGAATCAAAATCTTAATTGTGGCAGCTTCATTTCTTTAGTAGTGTCCCCAAGTGATTCTGATTAGCAGTCATTTAGGGATTACTAGTAATTATTTCTTCCACCATGACTCTCTGTGCCCAGAGTATAATCAACAGAATAATTTTTGCCCCTTTGTTTCACAGAGGCAATTTGAGTCTCAGAACCTCCAGTCCTTCATAACATCCAGGTCACTAGATTCTGCTCTGTAGAGAATGATTATGAGTGATGCCTGTCCAAACCAATGATACTATAACAGTTGAATCATACGTATTCTGTGATAGTTCTCAGAAGAGCAATTCCCAGACTTCCATGAATCTTCAACTTTTTTGAGACCAGAGTAGCAGCATTTCTTAAATATTTCATGGCTTACTGGTCTATCACCTGCTTACACAGACAAGGATTATGTAGTCTTAGAAGTTGGGAAACTTACATATTATATTTTTCTCTTAGAAATTCATGGTGTGCATTTCCATACTGAAGGACTCTTATAAGTTATTCAGTTAATTTTTTTTTTTTTTGCTTTGACAGCTTACGAACTGGAATGTCTTTTATTCGTGTAATTCTTTTAGTAGCCAGTGTGAAACACTCACTGCTCTATAGGTACAATTTTCTGTTTTTCCTTTGAAAGGGGGGAATAATATCCACTTCATACTGGGTGGTTTTGAGGATGAAATGAGATTTAAGAGATAAATGTCCTGTGGTTAACTAGGCTACTCACTACCTGTGTCAGTGTCTTGCTACTAAATACCAGCCTCAGCAAAACAGAAAACTTACTCTGTCATTAACCTTTCGGTCACTCTTAATAGACTCAGGCTTTGAATAATAAAATCTATGATTTTCCACCCATAAAAAAGAATGATATGTTGCCACTTGTAGCAACATGGGTAGACCTAGAGATTGTTTTGCTTAGAGAAATAAGTCAGAGAAATGCAAATACCATATGATATCACTTATATGTGGAATCTAAAATATAATACAAATAAATGTATATGTAAAACAGAAAGAGACTTACAGATACAGAAAACAAACTTGTGGTTACCAGAGGGGAGGGAGGAGAGACAATCATGGATATGGGGTTAACAGATACAAACTACTCTATGTCAAACAGAAAAGCAATAAAGGTATACTGTACAGCACAGGGAATTCTAGCCTTTAACTTATAATAGCCTGTAGTGGACTATAATCTACAAACATACTGAATCACTATACTGTACACCAAAAATTAACATAATCTTATAAGTTAATATACTTCCGTTTTTTAAAATAATATTTTTTAAAAGCAAAGGAATTTTTTAAGAAAAAAATAAATTTTCTAATTTTGAGGTAATGTGAAAAGCCAAAAAAGTATAAAAAAGAAAAATTTTAGGTTATCTATAGTCCCACAATCTAGATATAAACACTGTTAACAATTTATTGTACTTTTTTCGTTTTTTTAATACATAAAATTAGAATCAATGTAGCATTTAAAATGTATTTTCCAGAGTTCCCATCGTGGTGAGCAGAAACAAATCCGCCTAGGAACCATGAGGTTGCAGGTTCGATCCCTGGCCTCGCTCAGAGGGTTAAGGATCTGGCATTGCCTTGAGCTGTGGTGTAGGTCACAGAGGTGGTTCGGATCCTGCATTGCTATGGCTGTGGCGTAGGCCAGCAGTTGTAGCTCCGACTTGACCCCTAGCCTGGGAACCTCCATGTGCCATGGGTGGGGCCCTAAAAAGCAAAAGCAAAGAAAACAAAGGAAGGTTAAAAAACAAAAGGTATTTTCCTATTTTAAAACAATCCATGGAGTTCCGTCCCGTCGTGGCGCAGTGGTTAACAAATCCGACTAGGAACCATGAGGTTGGGGGTTCGATCCCTGCCCTTGCTCAGTGGGTTAACGATCCGGCGTTGCCGTTAGCTGTGGTGTAGGTTGCAGACGCGGCTCGGCTCAGATTCCATGTTGCTGTGGCTCTGGCGTAGGCCGGCAGCTACAGCTCCAAATGGACCCCTAGCCTGGGAACCTCCATATGCCTCGGGAGCGGCCCAAGAAATAGCAAAAAGACAAAAATAAAAAAAAAATAAATAAAAATTTTTTAAAAAAGGGACTCTATTTAAAAAAAAAATCCATGAGTTTAAAAATTGTGCTCTGTTTTTATTTATTTATTTATTTATTTATTTATTTATTTATTTATTTATTTTGTCTTTTCTAGGGCCGCTCCCATGGCATATGGAGGTTCCCAGGCTAGGGTCTAATCGGAGCTGTAGCCACAGGCCTAGTGCCAGACCCACAGCAACACGGGATCCGAGCCACATCTGCGACCTACACCACAGCTCACAGCAACGCCAGATCCTTAACCCACTGAGTAAGGCCAGGGATCGAACCTGCAACTTCATGGTTCCTAGTCAGATTGGTTAACCACTGTGCCACGACGGGAACTCCATGTGCTCTGTTTTTAAATGCCTAGCACAATAAGGGCTCAAAAAATTTCAAACATATAGTTAGACAAATTTCAGTCTATATATAAGTTACCACCATAAAGCTTATGCTAATTCGTATTGGTTGAATGAATCTTATTTGGGCTTATTAAATGTATTTCCTGAATATACTTTAGTCATTAAAGTATTTGCTCTTTCTTTTCTTTCTTTCTTTCTTTTTTTTTTTTTTTTTTGGTATTTGCTTTTTAAAACATCTTGATCTGCTGTTTCAGGCAAAAGTACTTTTGATCTCTCTACTACCGTGATTAAACCTCTTAGTACTCATATGATAGGAAAGACTTGTACTGCTGTTTTGCTGTCTGACTCCACAGGAGCTGAGCTTAGTATATTTTCAAGCTGTGTTGATCTAGTTCCTTAGAGTTCTGAAGTAGCTCTTAGCTGTTTCCTTCCTGTTCCCATCACTATTCTTTCACTGCAGGGTCCCTATCTAAAATAACCTACCAGTTGTCAGAACAGGGAAGGTACTTCTATTTTGAATTTACTAATTACTAAAAGGCTCACTAAAATCACTGAAAGTTATTGACTAGTAACTCTGTTTAATTGTAGAGGATCGAGCAAAACTGATATAACCTGGACCAACACGGACACCTGCATTTCTGTTTCTCAGTGCCTGATTGTTGGTGTCTTTGTTCCTACTTTTTTTTTTTTTTTTGTCTTTTTGCTATTTCTTTGGGCCGCTCCCGCAGCATATGGAGGTTCCCAGGCTAGGGGTCGAATCGGAGCTGTAGCCACTGGCCTACGCCAGAGCCACAGCAACGTGGGATCCGAGCCGCGTCTGCAACCTACACCACAGCTCACAGCAATGCCGGATCGTTAACCCACTGAGCAAGGGACAGGGACCGAACCCGCAACCTCATGGTTCCTAGTCGGATTCGTTAACCACTGCGCCATGACAGGAACTCCTGTTCCTACTTTTTAAAGCAATATTATTTGTTGAGCAGGTACTATGTTCAAATTAGTATTCAGTTTTTATAAGTAGAAATTTTACCTGGATAAATGAGAATTTTGAAAGGAGTTTGGAGTAACTTACTAAAGAAGTAGAAAATTTGCATTATAAAGATAGAAAGTTTGTATTCCCATTTTATTAAACTGTTTTATTACTAAAGCTTTAGAGAAATAAGATGGATAATATTTATGAGTCTTACATGTCAGTTTTTCTAAAACTTTCTTAAAATCCTTTTTAAAAAAGCAAATGCTGTCTCACAGATTCCCAGTATTGATTTAGAATACTTTAGTTTTACTATGAGATTAATAAGCATTAAATTAGACATAACTTTCATAGGTTGTCACTCTTAGGCAACTCTGAACAATTTTACAATTATTTATTTATTTATCTTTTTAGGCCCGCACCTGCGGCATATGGAGGTTCCAGGCTAGGGGTCAAATCAGAACCGTAGCTGCCAGCCTATACCACAGCAACAGCAATTCTAGATCCCCAGATCTAGCGAGGCCAGGTATCGAACCTGCATCCTCATGGATACTGGTCAGATTTGTTTCTGCTGTACCATGAGGGGAACTCTCCAATTTTCAATTTAAAACAAACCTTAAAACCAGTTAGATTAAAATTGTCAACATACATCTATCATGCTAGGTAATGATGTCTCTAATACCGATGGCCTATGCTTTAAATTCTTCTCTCTCTCTCTTTTTTTTTTTCCTTGTCTTTTTAGGGCTGCTTTAGAGAAATTACTTCCCCCCCCAAAAAAAAGAAAAAAAAAAGGGGTTGCCATAATGGCTCAGTGGTTAACGAATCTGACTAGGAACCATGAGGTTGCAAGTTCGATCCCTGGCCTTACTCAGTGGGTTAAGGACCCGGCGTTGCCCTGAGCTTTGGCATAGGTCGCAGACTCGGCTCGGATCTGGCATTGCTGTGGCTGTGGCCTAGGCCAGTAGCTGCAGCTCCAATTAGACCCCTAGCCTGGGAACTTCCACATGCCGTGGGTGCGGCCCTAGAAAAGACAGAAAGACAAAAGAGAAATTACTTCCAACACTCAAGTTATATTTTTATGCCAGAGTTAATTGGGTCAGATTCTCATAAAATAATTATAACACGAACTGTCTCTAGATAGTTATGAATAAGTGGGGGTTTTTTGTTTGTTTGTCTTTTCTAGGGCCGCACCCAAAGTATATGGAGATTCCCAGGCTAGGGGTCCAATCAGAGCTATAGCGCTGGCCTACACCAGAGCCATAGCAACACGGGATCCAAGCCGCATCTGCAACCTACACCACAGCTCACCTCAACACTGGATCCTTTACCCACTGAGCAAGGCCAGGGATCGAACCCTCAACTTCATGGTTCCTAGTCGAATTCATTAACCACTGAGCCATGATGGGAACTCCAGTTTTTTTAATATTGTATCAGGAAAACAACATCACCAAAACAGACAAGTTTTGGTTTTTGTTGTTTGTTTTAATTTATGCTACCCAAAAATGTTAGGAGGGTAAGTGTGACAAGGTGGCAAAAGATGAGACCAAAGAGACTAAATCATGATGTGCCTTATGAACCGAGCCAATGAGATTTAATTTCATTTTGAAAACCAAGAAGTCATTGAAGGATTTTAAAAAATATAATTAGCAGGGTTCTCCTGGTGGCACAGTGGGTTAAGTATCCAGCATTGTCACTGCAATGGCTCAGGTCGTTACTGTGGCACAGGTTCGATCCCTGGCCTCAGTACTTCCGCATGCCACTAGCTCAGCCGAAGAGAAAAACATATGTATATAATTAGAAAACATTTCCTAGTCTTTTAATTTTTATCGTAACTTATTAATTCAGCATATGGGTTAAGAAAAATATTTTTAAATTCACCCCGATTTGTCATATATTTGTAAGCTAATTAGTTATCAGCCTTTTCCATAACTAAAATGTCTTTGCTTATGGAGATGGACCTTTTTGGGCATGAAACTGATCTTTACACAGCTAAATCTATAATTAAATCTAGCCTGGTGGGAATTCCTGTTGTGGCCTAGTGGTCACAAATCCGACTAGTATCCATAAAGACGTAGGTTCTATCCCTGGCCTTGCTCAGTGGGTTAAGGATCTGGTGTTGCCATGAGCTGTGGTGTAGGCTGAAGATGAAGCTCGGATTTGGTGTTCCTGTAGCTGTGGTGTAGGCCAGCAGCTACAGCTCTAATTCAGCCCCTAGCCTGGGAACCTCCATATGCTGCATGTGTGGGGCCTTCAAGCGGAGCCTCCCCCCACCCCCCGTCAAAAAAAAAAAATCTAGCTTGGTGACCAAAATATGATGTTTGAAAATTCAGCAGCGAAGTTAATCAAATATGTTTAAATATATTAATTCTTATGATATTTTAAAAGTAATAATAAAAACAATGATCGCCTTCCTGGGGGGGTGATAAGAAACCAATTCTTGAAAACGAAAAGAATCGAGTATTATCCCTGCCTTTTCTAAGTGAACTGAACTAATAATAGCCAAATAGTAGATGAGGGGTAATAAAAAATTACAGAAGTAAATTATTGCTATTTTACAGTCCCCACTGACAGTGGCAGTAAGTACCCGTGGCTCCCGGCATCACAAAAGAGAGACAATTAAGGCGTTCTTTGCATCCTGTCATCTTGCCAGAGGGAGAAAGAACCTGAATCTAACCCAATCTCTGGATCCATCCGTCGATTTTTAGGCAATACCAAGGAACAAGAGTATGCCGAATTGCACCAACAATATGCAGTCGGCAAAACCCAAACCTGGGGAACTCTGTAGGTTCCTGTTCCATAGAACAGCCTGGGGTTCTTCCATAGACAGATTATATGTTAAAGGAATGCTAAAGAACCCTGCAGATTAAAAGAGACCTAAGAGACACCAATTTTTTTTAAACAGACAAAAGTAACTGTAGTGTCTAGGGAAACACACAATAAAAGGAAAATGGCAAAGGAATGATTAAAACAGAAGCAGGATAATGGTTACACACAGCAGGAGAAGGAAGGTTGATCAGGATGGGGCTTCTGGATGGTTGGCAAAGCTCTCTTCTGAACTTGACTGATACTCAGTAGTAGTCAGTAGGATTGCTATTTGCTACTTGTACATCTTCTCCAGCATTGCAATATATGTCCTAAGTATTTCTTGATAAATAAGATAAATGAGGGAGTTTGCACGTCTTGTGTGTAAAGAGGAATGGGCCTTCTCCCTAAAGCGATGCTTTTCAACTGCAGGAGCAGTTGCCAAACATTTTCATCTGAGGACCCCTTTACACTAAGATTACTGAGGATTATGACGAGCTTTTATTTGTGTGACTTATAGCTAAAGTTTTTACCAGATTAGAAATTAAAGTGAAATTTTTATAATGTGCATTTAATTCATTTAATTTAATAAACTTCTTATAAACATTTAAATTTTTTATTAAGGTCTAATTGACATGTATTAGTTTCATGTACACAACATAATGATAATATTGTCTTATATTGTGAAATGTTCACCACAATACGTGTGATTAACGTCTGTCACCATATCCAGCTACAGAAATTTTTTTCTCGTGATGAGAACTTTTAAGGTTTTTCTTAGCAACTTTAAAGTATGCAGTAATTATTAACTGTAGTCATCATGACATACATTACATTCTCCTGACTTTGTTATTTTATTTTATTTATTTATTTTTTGTCTTTTTGCTATTTCTTTGGGCCGCTCCCGCAGCATATGGAAGTTCCCAGGCTAGGGGTCAAATCGGAGCTGTAGCTGCTGGCCTGCACCAGAGCCACAGCAACGCGGGATCCGAGCCGCGTCTGCAACCTACACCACAGCTCACCGCAATGCTGGATTCTTAACCCACTGAGCAAGGGCAGGGACCGAACCCACAACCTCATGGTTCCTAGTCAGATTCGTTAACCACTGCGCCACGACGGGAACTACATGACTTTGTTATTTTATAACTGAAGTTTGTACATTTTGACTCCTTCCAACCCATTTCATCCATCCATGCCTCTGGCAACCGCCAACATGTTCTCTGCATCTGTGGGCTTCACATTTTTTGGTTTTTCTTTCTTTGTTTTAGATTTCACATAAAGTGAGATCATAAGGTATTTGTCTTTCTCTGTCTGACTTGTTTTCACCCAACATAGTGTCCTCAGGGCCCATCCATGTCATCACAAATGGCAAGATTTCATTCTTTTTTATAGTTGAGTAGTAGTCCTGCATGTGTGTTTGTATAACACTTTGTAAATGGTGCTACAGTGAACATGAGGGTGCATATATTTTTTCAGATTAGTGTTTTTGTTCTCTTCAGATAAATACCCAGAAGTGGCATTGCTGGATCATATGGTAGTTTTGTTTTTAATTTTTTAAGGAGCTTCCATACTGTTATCAACAGTGGTTGTACCAATTTACATCCTTATCAATGGTGTGCAAGGATTCCCCTTTCTCATCCACTCCACAACCTCACTTGCTATTTTCTTCTCTTTTTTATAAAGCCATTCTAATAGGTGTGAGGTGATTCTCCTTGTGGTTTTGTTTTCCATTACCCTGATGAATAGTGATATTGAGCATCTTTTCGCATATCTGTTGGCCACCTGTATGTCTTTGGAAAAATGTCCATTCAGATCCTTGCCCGTTTTAAAATTGGGTTGTTTGGTTTGTTGCTATTGAGTTGTGTGCTATAAACATTTTTATGGAAAAATGTCCCAAAACACAGAAATTTAGTAAAGTAGCATTGTTCTGTATTTTTTAAAAATAAATCTCCTTAATGTTTTGGCTAATAGAATGCAGCTAGATTCTCTTATTTTACTTATGCATTCAATCTGTTACCATACATTGTTTTGTTTGAAATATATAAACAAAATCCAGCCTCACACATATAAGTAGTTGGAAAGGGGACGAAAATTTAATAACCATTTCAGATAATTATGGATATCCTTTTTGGATGCTTCTTTGACAAGTAGTAGTTTCATGACGATTAGTTGCAGTGTGGAATATGAAACCATGTCTGAACTTTTCCTTACTTGCTAAATGGAAACCCATTGTTATACAAGAGAAATGTTTTATGCGTACTTCCCATTTGTCACATAGAATATTTTTTAAAGTGCCCTCAATGTTGAGGTTTCATAAAAATTATAATTTTTCTGCTTCCTCCATCAAAGACGTTCTTAAGTGAAACTTTTTCTTTTTTTTAAATAATTCTGTCGCAGTGAAGAATACAGTGACTGCTAGCAAAATCCGATGCCACTGCCTTAGTTTGTACTAAGGCACCAGCAGTTTTATCCATCATTGTCTTTGTGTACCATTTGTGCAAATGTCAATACAGTGGAAAAGGTAAATAATGTCCTATTATTATTATGAGAATAACTTGGATCTTAGAGAACTCCTGAGGGTCTCAGTAACCCCCAGAGGTCCATGAGTCATAGTTTGAGAACTACTGAACTAGAAAACTTTGTGGATTTTCACTGGCTATTAAATTCAGCACTTGTGTTTGTTATTTTTTTAAAAAGAATGAAAATAATTTGTGTCTTTCAAGAATTGGCACATAATGTGGCTTTCCCAGGCTTGTCAAGAATTAAGTACTTGATGATTTATGGAAGTTCCTTTTGGGTGTCATCAGTTGAATAAAATATTTAGGACTGGGGTGTTAGTATGCTGCAGTGATTGACAGTATGTTTCAAAATACTCTGTTTCACATCATCTGCAAAACGTATAGGCCCCTTCATTCTTCGGGAAGTGTTTATTGCTCTGCTATTTGAAGAAATAAGATTTTAAGGATAAAAAAGTATATTTTGATAGTATTAAAGGATAATTTTATTAAACACATATAGCAGTCTTTATTTCCTTCACTTCAGGGTCATGCAGTACAAAATCCTGTTTCTTTCCTTCCTTTTTTCCTCCAGTAAGGGTGGAACTAGAGATGAGCGTTCTCATTTTCTCCCCACATATCACATTTAAAAGGCATTCTGCTATAATAAAGCAGTTATTTATTGATAATTTGCTGTATGTTCAACACTGTGTTAAATATAGGAAGATAAGTTAAACTCATTGAACAGTCCAATGGGCAGCATACACTTAAAGCGTAAAAATGTGTGTTGCTGAGTTCAAAGTTGTGTTAAAGAGATCAGGATTATCTGAATATTTAGAATGTCTTCATGAAGGATTTTAGATGAGTCAGTAAGGCTAGTACAAAAGGGAAATGCTGTTGACAGAATATACCTGTATTTCAGTGAAACATGGGATAAAAGTCTTTAAGAATTTCCTCATAGACATTAGGTAATTGGCTGAAATGTAAGTTTTTATTTATTTATTTATTAGAATTCTCACTTCTCCTTAATCTCTGAGTTTTATCTTTTACAAATAATCCTAGAACAATTCAGGTAACTAAGGTTTGGGTGATAAGCAGTTCTTGTACGTGAATATCGCATGCTCCATTTTTCTGTAAAAACTCAATAGACTGGATTAACACAGTGTCATAATGAAATGTAAAATTTAATGGTAATCTCAAGTTTGTTGCATCATTGAATAACTAGTTGACTGGCCATACCCAAGTGTGTTAATCAATGAATCACTGACAGGAACAGAGTCTCCATAATGTCTCAGGGTTCTAACCATGAGCTACTATTCAATATTGTTATCAGCAGCAGCGATAAGTATATTTATTCACTATGCACTTATTGAATAATCTCCTGTGAGTTATATATTCCAACATGCTCTCAAAAATAACTAACATAGGAGTTTCCGTCGTGGCGCAGTGGATAACGAATCCGACTAGGAACCATGAGGTTGCGGGTTCGGTCCCTGCCCTTGCTCAGTGGGTTAACGATCCGGCGTTGCCGTGAGCTGTGGTGTAGGTTGCAGACACGGCTCGGATCCCGCGTTGCTGTGGCTCTGGTGTAGGCCGGTGGCTACAGCTCGGATTCAACCCCTAGCCTGGGAGCCTTCATATGCTGCTGGAGCGGCCCAAGAAATAGCAAAAAGACAAAATAAATAAATAACATATATCCTATCCTTTAATCTCAAAGGGTAATAAAAGAAATGATCATATAAACAGATAAGTTCTAGAATAAAAGTTTAATACATTGTTTACATACAGTGTGAAGGGGGTGGATTGTTTGATAATAGGAACCAGAAAGATCTTACAACACCAGAATCTCCAAATCTGACAATATAAGTTTATATAGATAAATGCAAGATCCTACATGGAGGTATAGAAAAAACCCCATAGGTATAAAATGGGAGTGATCTAGTTGAACAACATGTTTGTTTGAAGAACTGAAATTTCAAGCAGTGTGACAGAGTAGTTACCTTAAAATTCTATATAACTCCGAATTTCTTAGTAAGTCTTAAACTGATTCCTTTTTTTTTTTTGCTTTTTAGGGCCGCACCTGAGACACATGGAAGTCCCCGGGCTAGGGGTCTAATCAGAGCTACCGCTACCTGTCTACACCACAGCTCATGGCAACACCTGAGCCTTAACCCACTGAGTAAGGCCAGGGATTGAACCCAAAACCTCATGGTTCCTAGTCAGATTTGTTTCTGCTGCACCACAACGGGATTGCCAAAATAATTCCTTTCAAATACATAGTTGACCTTACCCCCCACAAGTAAGGAAAATCCCTTGGGAGCAAAAGTGAGTCCAAAGGTGAAGTTCCATAAGTGGATCCTGTTGAATTTGAATAAGCATCGAAGAACTTGCAAGAAATAAGGGAAATCTCCAAGCCCTTCACCCTGTTAATATAAATGAACCCATTCTAACTGTAGTGTGGAGAGTGAGTAGTGAAGCAGAAGTCACTCTAGAGTCAAATAAATGCCTAAATGAAGCACTTGAGCCTGCTGTGAACTAAGGACTCTAAAACTGAAACTTCCACGTTAATCCAGGACCCTAGAAAGCAATCAGAGTTGTTAGTGCTCCCTGGCCATTGGCAGAAACAGGAAAATGTAGGTATTTGGGATTTCCACAGATTTTATATCAGCCAGTTGTAGAGGTTTATATTATCCTGCCACATGGGAAAGGCCCCCATAAGTAAAATTGAGCAGAAACTGAAAGAGCAGATTTAGATTACCCCATCATCCCCACCACATACACAAGCACACCAGGTATCGGAAAATCGGCAGCAGAGTAAGCATATATGGGATGCTTAACAAAATGAGATTTTTTTTTTTTTTTGGTCTTTCTGCCATTTTTTGGGCCGTTCCCACGGCATATGGAGTTTACCAGGCTAGGGGTCGAATCGGAGCCGTAGCCACTGGCCTACACCAGAGCCACAGCAACGTGGGATCCAAGCCACGTCTGTGACCTATACCACAGCTCGTGGCAATGCCGGATCTTTAACCCACTGAGTAAGGCCAGGGATCAAACTGGCAACCTCATGGTTCCTAGTTGGATTCGTTAACCACTGCGCCATGACGGGAAATCTGAGTTGTTTTTTTTTTTTTTTTTAAGGAGCAAAAAGTGGCCATTGAAAATGATGGTACACATTTGGGGGGAGGGAGGAATATAAGATAAAAATATAATCATTGAAATTTTAAGCCCAATGACTACGTTAACGAATTAGACGGTAAGGAAGAAAGTTAGAGAATTAGAAGTTCTGAAGATACTGTTCAGAATACAGCACAGAGAAATAAGGACAGGGAAGTTAGGAAATATGAAAGGTTAAGAGACATAGAGAATAGACATTTATCTAGAAAAAGGGTATGGAGGAGAGACAAATACTTGAAGAATGTTGGCTGAGGATTTTCTAGAACAGAAGTTAAAGGTGTTCTGCATATTAAAACAAGGTAAATTTTCAAAAATCACACCTAGACATGGAGTAAAGCTACAAACTCAGAAAGAAAACATCACATACAAAGAAAAATCATGCTCATAGAGACATCTCAACAGCAACCTAGAAGCCAAAAGATAGTACAGAGAAAAATAAATGTCAACTTAGAATTGTGTACACAACAAAATAATCTTTCAAGAATGAAGACACTATTAGTCATTTTGAAATTGCAAAAAACTGTTTGCCGTCAGCACATCTTTACTTAAGGAACTTTTATAAAGGCTATCCTTAAAGAAGAAGGAAAATAGCCTAGAATAAGGGTAGTGGAAAGTAAAGGAGAGCCAAGAAATTGGCAAACCTAAGTAAATCTGAGCAAACGTGAAATAATAGTAATGTCTAATTTTTAGGGCAAAAATATAAAATAATGGACAATAACAGACTGGAACATAGGAAAGAACTGATCATACTTCATGTCCTGAAGTAATTGTTTTATTCAGGACGGGGGATAAAATATTGCTTAATTTTGGACTTTTAAGAATGTGTGGAGGGGTGGTAGAATTTAAGGACTGGAAAACCGCAAAAAAATTTAAATCCAAAAAAGTCAAGGAAAGGAAAAGAAGCAGAGAGAAAGGGAAGACAAACAGTGCAAAGAAAGAGTCCAAAGTACATTAGTCATCACAAATGCTAAAAAAAAAAAAAAATTTTTTTTTTTAATAAAAAAATAAAGCAGTTGCCGTTGTGGTGTAGCAGAAACAAATCCAGCAAGTAACCGTGAGGTTGCAGGTTCCATCCCTGGCCTGGCTCAGTGGGTTAAGGATCCGGTGTTGCTGTGGCTGAGGTGTAGGCCGGCAGCTGTAGCTCCAACTTGACCCCTAGCCTGGGAACTTAAATATATGCCTCAGGTGCAGACCTGAAAAGACCAAAAAAAAAAAAAAAGTCTACAGATAGAAATGTTGGAGAGGATGTGGAGAAAAGGGAACCCTCTGAACATGGGAATGTAAATTGGTGCAGCCATTGTGAGAAGCAGTATGGAGGGTCCTCAAAAAACTAAAAATGGAGTTTCCATATGATCCAGCAATCCCAGTCATGGGCATATGCTCAACAAACGCATAATTTGAAAAGATATGTCCACCCCTATGTTCATAGCTGTGCTATTTACTATAGCCAGAACATGGAAGCCACCTAAATGACCATCAGCAGATGAATGGATCAAGATGTGGTATATATTCACAATGGAATACTCAACCATAAAAAAGGATGAAATAATGCCAATTGCAGCAACATGAATGGACCTAGAGATTATCGTACTAAGTGAAGCCAGCAAGAGGAAGACAAATACCATATGAAATTACTTATATGTGGAATCTAAAATAAGACACAAACGAATTTGTCTATGGAACAGAAACAGACTGGTTGCCGTGGGGGAGGGAGGGATTAGGAGTGTGGGATTAGCAGGTGCAAACTAGAATATATAGGATGGGTAAACAACAGGGACCTACTGTACAGCATGGGGAACTATATTCAGTATCATGGGATAAATCAAAATGGAAAAGAATACACGTGTATAACTGAACCACTTTGCTGTGCAGCAGAGATTTGATTTAGAACATTGTAAATCAACTATACTTCCATAAAATTGTTAGAAGAATCAGTCATTGATTTGCACAAGGAGCCAAAAAGAATAAAACCATAGAAGATTTGAATGCAAGTTAACAGTTTGGATTTGATGGACAGTACATTCTTCTCAAGCACCCATGGGACAACTACAGAAATGGACAAAAAACTGAAGTGGTTAAGCAGGTGCTGTAAGCTCAGAAGCAGGAATAGTGAAGGATCTGAAAGCTGGAGACCAAAAGGTTTGCATTGAAGAGTAATGGGAAGTAGATTTATAATAGGTGGGTTTGAATTCAGATAGTTGGCCAACTTTGTAATAGGTCTCACCCTAATATATTGGTCTAAAAATGAAATCTTACCCTTAATTAGAAGCAGAACAGAAATTCCAAGATACTTTGAAAGAGTTTGCCTTATTTAATTATTGCCTTATTTTTGTAGGACAGGAATGTTTAGTTATTTTGGCATTTTCATATGGCCCAACAGAACACAAAAGGAGGAATTTAGCTTTTGTGGTTTTGTTTTTTAATTTATTCACCTCCTCCAGAAAGACAAGTAGACCAGAATTCAACATCCTATCAAAAACAACTGCCAAAAATCTAACTAGATTTGATATTTTACACACCAGAAGATGTCATAGGCTTTGGTGATGGCACATTCTCAGACAGATGTAGATGCAGGGTTATTTCAAAGAAACTGGCTCCTCCAAGGATCCTTTAAGAAAACTTTTAGGGAGTTCCCATCATGGCTCAGCAGTTAAGAACCCAACATAGTTTCCGTGGAGATCCGGGTTCAATCCCTGGCCTTGTTCAGTGGGTTGAGAAACCAGCATTGCTGCAAGCTTCAGCATGGGCTCCAGCTGCAGCTCGGATCCCGCTTTGCTGTATAGGCCGGCTCAGATTTAACCCCTAGCCCAGGAACTTTATGTGCCGCAGGTGTGGCCATAAAAAGGACACAAAAAAAAGCCAGTTAGTACCCTAAAGCATATAGGTACTGAATTGTGATTTTTTTTTTTTTTCCTGAATTGTGATTTTATCCGTAGTTTGAGTCATCACCAGGAAAAATACTTGTCTGGGTCTGGGGGCTTTCTATAGCAAATAAGAGGCCCTGAGATAAAAACAGATGAAAGTTCCCTAACTCTAAATAATTTCCTAAAGGTTTGTTAATCTCTCTTCCAAAATCCTCTGTGTCCTCTTTCTGAATTCTATTTCACTGTTGAATTACACTTTTCAGAACATCTTATAGCCTGACACAGTAGTTCCAACAGTTAATGTTATAGACAAAATTAGTTTATTATTCTCACCCTGCAAGGTTTAATTTCCATATTTATCATTAAGTGACTTTTGTTCTTTTTGTAGCACAAATCTTCCCAGCTTAATCAACATTTACTCTTTGGGATTTGAGTGTTGCTCCAGCAGCCATCAAAGGCTCACCCGTCATCTTTAGCTCCTTGCCTGCCCAGAGGCATAGCTAGCATAGCTGCCTTTCTCCCAAGCCTACATACATTATTGAATAACATGAATACCAAGTAACTTAGGTTCTTACTGTGTGGCGATATTTCTCCTATCATCATCACTCAAATGAAAGTTATTTATATGCACTAATTGTGCCACAATTGTTCCAATGCTGTGTGATGAGAGTGGTGAAGAGGGGGGAGGAGCAGAGTGATGAAAAGGTAGTGTTCCCTGTAGTTCTGAAGACTAAATGCTTCCAGACTTTTCTTTCAGCCTTGCAACAACCGAGGTGCTCCAGCTGCTGCTTTAACTGGGGTCAGGTAAAGTTTAGCCGTGCGAAGGGCAGCCTTTTTAAAAACAATTTTACCTTGGCGTCTTCAAGTCTTACTCTCGTTTATTGTTCAGTTCTAAATTTTACTGAGCACTGTTGATTATTTTTGGTAAAGAAATGCAGATAGAACATGTTTATTACAGTTTGGAAAGTCTTAAGTTTCTGAAGAAATATAGTTATGAGCACTTTGCTTTTAGCCTAATTACCAAAGTAGCAACAGAGATTTAAGTTCTATAATATATATGCACATATACACACACACACACATATACGTATATTTATTTATTTATTTAGTGTCTTTTGTCTTTTTAGGGCCGAACCCAAAGCATATGGAGGTTCCCAGGCTAGGGGTCCAGTCAGAGCTGTTGCCCCTGACTTATGCCATAGCTCACGACAATGCCAGATCCTTAACCCACTGAGCGAGGCCAGGGATGGAACCTGCAACCTCATGGTTCCTAGTTGGATTCATTTCTGCTGCGCCACAACAGGAACTCCGAGTAAGGTCATTCTTACTCGGGTATAGGTTTGGTTTGACGTTGTTTTTTTTTTTTTTTTAAAAAAAGCAAACATTAGGTAGGTAAGTTTGGTATTTCAGAATCCAAGGCCGAATGGGTCTAAAATTATTTCATTTCCTTAGAAATAGTTTCTTTAATATTATTCATTTCACAGGCTTTTAAGGACATTTTCAAAGAAACACTTGCCTGAAGATTTCATTAGCATTAGTAGCATTTGTTGAAGGCAATCAGCAACTATAGGAGCTGATTTTTGTTCTCCTAAAGAGAAGAGTAAACTGTCCTCCTAATCGAATAAGTAAGATTTGTTAGTGAAGTCATGTTGAGAAGTTTAGGTTACATCACATCTATTTCTGGGATTATTACTATTGTTTTCATTTCAGCCGCTAGATTGTCAGTTTAGTTCATGTTATTTTTATGAGTTCGCAAATGTTGCAAAGAAATTTGGCTGAATTCTCATTTAAATATCTTGCAGATAGACTTGTTAATTTCAAAAGCAGCATTAGAATGATGAGTTAATTACATATAGTACATACACATTTATCCCTATTTTTCAGTAGTTTTCTTTAACTCGTATACAGATTACCTTTTTATCTTTGTGGCCTGCGCATGTGGCATACAAAAATTCCCGAGCCAAGAATCAAACCTGAGCCACAGCAGTGACCCAGACCACTGTAGTGACAAGGCTGGATCCTTAACCTAAGCACTGTGCCACAAAGGAACTCTTTTACTTTCTTAAAAATGAGATTAGCTTCCAATGCGATTTTAATATTCTGTCTTACATTTGTATAGAAAATGACACATGTATTAGTGTATAGTACAGGGATTAATACAGTTGGTACCCAGCAAAATGGTATTGTCTTTCCCTTTTGAGGACTTCACATATATTGTCTTATTCATAGAGAGTCCTTGTTAGGAATCATAAGTAGATGTGTTTACCCCGCTGGTTAACTCCCTCACTTTATAAATATGTTGATTTGTTTTTTCACCTCCCCATGAGGCCTGCCTTAACTACCCTATTGAATGCTGCATCCTGCGCTTCTTCCTACCTCTGATCCCCACATACACTTTTTTTTTGTCTTTTTGCTATTTCTTGGGCCGCACCCGCCGCATATAGAGGTTCCCAGGCTAGGGGTCAAATCGGAGCTGTAGCCGCCGGCCTATGCCAGAGCCACAGCAACACAGGATCTGAGCCGCGGCTGCAACCTACATCACGGCTCACGGCAACACCAGATCCTTAACCCGCTAAGCAAAGCCAGGGATCGAACCCGCAACCTCCTGGTTCCTAGTCAGATTCATTAACCACTGAGCCACAATGGGAACTCCCCCACATATACTCTTACTGCTCTCTTTGCTCTATTTTTTCCCATAGTATTTATCACCTTCTAACACCCTATAATTCATTCATTCTGTTTATTATGATTTGTCCTTCCTCTCGATAGTGTCAGACGTTATAGCATTCCAAACAGGCTTGTGTCTTTTTTTTTGTTCATTGATACTTCTCAAGCATTTAGAATGCTGTGCAGCATATAATAGACATTGAAATATTTGTTGGTAAATGAATGCCCCTGTTTCCTGTATGATGGAATAGAGACATTCAAGTGCTAGCGAACTTCCAGTGTCACATAAATAGTCTAAAGCAGAGCTGCACATAAAGCCATCAGGTCAGTGTAGATACAGTGAACAGAGTAGTGGTTACTAGAGGGGAAGATGGGGTGGGAATGGCAAAATGAGTAAAAAGAATCAACTATACAATGATGGGTGGAAACTAATCCAAGAAAACCCAGTTATTGGAGTTCCTACTGTGGTGCAATGAGATCCGAGGCATCTTGGAGCAATGGGACGCAGGTTCGCTCCCTGGCCCAGCACAGTGGGTTAAGGATCTGACATTGCCGCAGCTGCCCACATGTTGCAAATGCCCTTGGGTCTGATCCCTGGCCTGGGAACTGCATATGCCGAGAGGCAGCCTAAGTAAATAAATAAAATTTAAAAAGAAAATAAAAATGCAATTATTCATATCTTAATATACCAAGGTGCATGCAGACGTGTGCACACATACTCACCAGTTAGGAGCTTCCTTTCCTGATGTTCTTTTCATTAGTCTGCTGTTCTGTCTATTTAGTTGAAATATTGCCTGTCAGTTTTTGGTCATACTTGGAGAAAACAGCCATATAGATATTGTCAACTAAAAAAATGCACAACCTGAAAGTTAGGTTTTATTTGAGGCGAAATTAGGACTTAAGCCCAGGAGACAGCATCTCAGGTAACCCTGAGAAACTGCTCCCAGGAGGCGAGGGGGGAAGCTAGGATATATGGGTTTTGCAACAAAGGGAAGGTAGTTGTAGGAATAAAAGGTTTACAGATACCTAGATTTACAGAGAACCTGTTTCTGTAGGAAGATGTCAAGGTCTGGGCTTACTGGAACCACTCCTTTGGTGTTCTCCTCAGCTGTGGGCCAGTCTTTGTTTCTTTCCTGAGTTCCCTCAGGACTCACTGGCCACCCTTGAGAGTGGCTGTTCTCACAGATGACCGCGACATCTTCTCTTCTGTCCACTAACTACAGCCCAGGAGGCAGTATTTCAGGCAGAGGCAAGAGGAAAGGGCGAGTCTCAAGCTCTAAGTCCTAAAGGTGAAGGGGGAGGTGCGCGCAGCCAGAAACGCCTTTTACAGGAGGAGTCTGGTCTGCTGCTGGTCTCGGGAAGGTTACTGCTAGTCGCGGACACCAGTCATCATTGAAGGACTTTAGTGTTTCTCTAGCTATGAGGAGGTGCAAGACCTGGGCTCATCATATCTCCTAAAAATATCTAACTATCTGGAGACCTGTTCTTCCCGTTTTCCCAGAGCAGAGTGCCTCACTCCTGGTCTCCACCCTGACCTCTGCAGATTGGCAGCCACAGTGGCTCGTGTTTTACTCCTTGTAGAGGCTGATGACAAGTGCCAAACTCCGGTTCACAGTATGTTATCAGCTGTTTTGTTATTGAGGGTCTCCAACTACTACTTAGTGTTTTTTCAGAGCCTTGTATTTTTGGGGAAATTACATTTTAAAGAGTATGGTATTTATAGTACTAGTAAGGTTGTGTGTTAATGATGAGTATGTAAAAGTGTGTGGTTAAATATGAGTTCTATGGTTATATTGATTGTGAAAGGGCAGATCCTTGTGCTGTTTAAACAGTGGGTATCCCTAGGGAAAATGGAGCCCTAATGGTTCATCAAGATAAGAATGATTATCGGTAACCCAACCCAGTCTCAACAGATTTAAATGAAGATCATCCAGTACCATGCCCACATTGTTAGAAAGTTCCTCCTTGGTATTAGCGACCTGTTTAGCAGCTGTCACTTCTCCTCTAGAATATCAAGTGCATTTGGCCTATTTCTTTTTTAAGAATTTAGCTCAAAAAAATAGCAGTTTAGGATGTGAGACATGGTAAAATACTGTAGTCGTTTCCTACAAGTTTGTGAATGAAGAAAGGGCTGTTTAAAAATAAGGTTTTTTGGGTACATTGCACACCCTACATTGTTGTGTTGTTGTTGTTACACATTTTCTTAGTTGCCTATGTGGCAACCAAACTGCTAAAATTTACTATAAACTGTGTTCTTCAGGTGAAGTGGGTGTTGTGCTTTTTTTTAAAATGGAGACAAATGCATGATTAAGCTGCAGGAACTTAGAAGATATTTTCGATTGTCAGCATGTGCCAGAATTGCATTCAAAGTTTTAAAAGGGGAGCACAACACCAGAGAGAAGCTATATAAAAATATAGAAGACCCATAAAGCAAACCAAGTTATATATTGAGGACCTTTTCCATTTAGACTTGTATTTGGGTGGTAAGAGAGGATTTAGAAGAGTAACAGTGAGTTATTTAAACATGAGCCTTACTTTGAAATGACCTTGTAAATCTAACAGATTTTTCCCATATACATCCTCTATTAGAAGAATATTTTATACCAGATAGATACAGTATCCAGTTTCCATGTCAATTAACATCATCTTTAAATATGACTGACTGTTACAATGTCTACGTTAAACTACAGAATTTTAACCATTTTATTGCCCTGCCAAGTAGACCATTGGGGTGAAAACTAGAATATGAAGTGGCATGTTTTATCATAGAACACTGGTTAGGAATCTAGACAATATTAAGATAAGATTTTGGGAAGAAGAGTAGGACTTTTGAGAGTTCCCATTGTGGCTCAGCTGGTTAAGAACCCAGCTGGTATCCATGAGGACAGGATTTGATCCTTGGCCTCACTCAGTGCCTTAAGGATCCAGCATTGCTGTGAATGGTGGTATAGGCCAGCAGCTGCAACTCTGATTTGTCCCCTAGCCTCTGAACTTCCCTACACCACAGGTGTGGCCCTAAAAAGAAAAATAAATAAATAAATAGGAAGTTGCCAGGCTAGGGCTGAATTGGAGCAGTAGCTGCCGGCCTACACCACAGCTCACGGCAACATCGGATCCTTAACCCACTGAGCGAGGCCAGGGATCAAACCCACGTCCTCATGGATACTAGTCAGGTTCATTGCCACCGAACCCCAACAGGAACTCCTCTAATATCTCTTATTTTTTAGAGCAGTTTTAAGTTGACAGAAAATGTGAGTGAAAAGAACAGAGTCCCCATGTACCTCCTTATCCTCACATACAGTTTCCGCTACTACTAACATCTGTGCTGTATCACAGTTGATGAGCCAGTATTGATACTTTACTGTTAAATACACTCTGTGTTCTTTGTTCTTTGGGTTTTGACAAGTATCTGATGCCATGTATCTATCATTACATGTATCTGTCATACAGAACAGTTTCACTGCCCTAAACATTCCGTGGGCTCTGTCTATTCTTTATCCATTCCTCCCCCACCCCAACCCCCAAACTCTTGGCAACCACTGTTCTTTTTATTGTTTCTGTAGTTTTGCCTTTTCCAGAATGTCACACAGTGGGAATGTGGCCTTTTCAGATTGGCTTCTTTCACTTAGTAATATGCATGTAAGCTTCCTTCATGTTTTTTTTTTTTTGTGGCTTGATAGCTTATTTCTTTTTAGCAGTGAATAATAAATAGCCCTTTTTCTGGATGTACCACAGTTTGTTTTCCCACGCACCTATTGAAGGACATCTTGGTTGCTTCCTAGTGTTGGCAGTTCCGAATAAAATTGCTGTGAAGACACATGAGCAGGTTTTTGTGTAGACGTTTTCAACTCATTTGGGTAAATACCAAGCAGCACAGTTGCTGGACAGTATGGTAAGAGTATGTTTAGTTTTGTCTGTAAGAAATTGCCAAACTGTCAACCAAAATGGCTCTGCCATTTTGCATTCCCATCAGCAGTGAGTTGAGAGTTCCTTTTGCTCCACATCCTTGCCAGCAATTAGTGTTTACAGTGTTTTGTTTTTTAGCCATTGGAATAGGTGTGTAGTATCTCATTTTTGTCTTAATTTGCATTTCCCCCATAACTTACACTGTTAAACATCTTTTCATATGCTTATTTGCCATCTGTGTATCTTCTTTGGTGAGGTGTCTGTTCATACCTCTTGCCAGATTTTTAATTGGATTGTTACTGTAGAGTTTTAAGAGTTCTTTGTATATTTTGGATACCAGTCTTTTCTCAGATACATGTTTTGCAAAGATTTTCTCCCAGTCTGTGGCTGGTCTTTTCATTCTCTGAAGCAAATTAGATTGTCTTTGTAACTGCAGTTCCTACCAGCCATGGAAATGGAAGGAACTAGTACCATTATAAGAAGGGGGGCCGGAAACCCTGAGATTCCTGAAGTTGCTTGAATACTCACCAAGCCAGCTGCATTTATTTGGCTGACCTCTTAATAAAACAAGTAGAGTGCTTGAACCTGAAATTCTTTTTATTTAGTCATTGTAAAACAGTAATGAAGCTTCATGATTGGTGGCTTCAGATAATTGATGGTTTTGTGTCTGATCACTTCCTTTGTTCTGTTATGTACACTTTTAATATTTCAGTTTGGTTCTGCAACCCAGTACCTCTATAAAGGTTGGATCTTGTACCATATTGGTATTAATAACATCAAATAATAAATGTACACTGGTATGGTATCCCTCTACAGGGTGGCTTAAATGGTAATTCAAGTAGCTCTTGGAAATGAGGACTAAGTGAAGTGAAAGGCTATACAGCTTTCACATTTCACCTCCTTTTAACACTTAACCAGTAGGCTATCACTTTCTGACCTTTGGAAGTCACTTGTTTGACCATACTTGCTATGTAGTACAAAAAACATTATTAAATTTGTAAGGAAAAGTATGATAATGTCAGCGAACAGTTTATCATTCCAATTTTAAGTTGTTAGAGATGTGGTTTAACACTCTTAATAAGAGTATTAAACTATTTTAGGATCTTTCTCCCTGCGTAAACCTGCTTTTAAAAATGAGGTTTTAGGGAGATGATAATGTAGCAGAAAATTTTATTTACCAGTGTGATTTTCAGACTACAAATTTGGGTTCCTAAATGGCTGGTGTGGGCTTCCTTTCCTAAGATGATCTGCTTGGTTCATAATCTCCTCGCTTACTCAGCCATTGTCATAGCAGCATACATTGTTTTGGTCTTAACACTGTTGGTAAGGCAGAATCAAGTTCCATAAAAGGCATTTGAAACAACCTTTTTTAGGGAAGTGAAGGTGGCAAAAACCAAGTGTACTTTTTTCCTTATTGGAACTCCATTGATAAATCTTAGTGTGCAAATTTTTTATGCCTAAAGGTTTCTTGTTTTGTTTTGTGGTTGGTTTTTTTTTTTTTTTTTTTTTTTTTTGGTCTTTTGACTATTTAGGAACCGCATATGGAGGTTCCCAGGCTAGGGGTTGAATCAACTGTAGCTGCCGACGTATGGACCTACGCCACAGCCACAGCAGTGAGGGATCCCACTGAGCCACAACGGGAACTCCCCTAAAGCTTTTAAATACTGTAAGTAACCATATCATGCAGTATTAATTTCAAAGCTATCTTCTATGTTGCACAACTGCCTTTGTCCTTGGAATGTTAGTTTAAAATTATTATACAGCTCTGTCGAAAAACTTTCCAAAGTTTAATGGAGAGGGATTACATTATCAGTTAAGGGCTCTTTTGTGAACTAAACTTTAGCATGGATTTAGGTGAACCCTTCTTTCCATGAGAGTTCTGTCCTTGATGGCAGCAAGGATCTTGGTAGCAACTTGCCCTCCTGCGCTAGCCCACAGTTGTCATCCCAGGATCTCCCCTCACCATCTTTCCAGAATTTCCTTGATGCCACTCTCCTGTGTTGGATTCCCATTTCCTGCAGTTTATGCTTAACCTTTTTATGGAATTACTCATATCTTGAAGTGAAGCACTTTCTTAAATAGTGGCATGGGTGATAAATTCTTGAGGCCTTGCTTGCCTAAAATAGCTTTGTTCCACCCTGGCCCTTGATTACTCGTTTACCTGGATATAGCATTCTGTGTTGATCATTTCCCTTAAGAATCTTGTAGACACTGTTCTTGTCTTATCACCAGTGTTGCTTAGGAGATCCCCACAGCCATCTGATTCCCGATCATTTATGTGTTACCAGGCTTGGGTGTTGTTTTGGGGTCTTGTTCCCATCTCCCTACTCCCTGAGCAACTTAGAGAATCTTGTTGTTTTGTCCTCAGGTTTTTCAGGTTTCACAGTGATGTACCTTAGGT
Source organism: Phacochoerus africanus (assembly GCF_016906955.1). NCBI lineage: Eukaryota > Metazoa > Chordata > Mammalia > Artiodactyla > Suidae > Phacochoerus > Phacochoerus africanus. The sequence continues at coordinate 6,263,184 of NC_062558.1, forward strand.
ATGGTTTGAATTTTGTTTATTATGCTTGGCTTTGGTAGACACCTTTTTCTTGTAGCAACTGATGTTCTTCAGCTCTGGGAATTTTTCTTGAATTGTTTTGTTGATAATTTCCTCTCCTTTATTCTCTGTTCTCTCTCTCTGGAACTCCTGTTAATTACACGTTGGACCTCTAGAACCAGGCCTCTGATTTTATCTTTGCTCTCTTATTTCCCATCTCAGTCCTTTTGCTCTAGTTTCTGGGAGACTTTATTTTCCACCCCTCTGATAGATTATTTTGTCTTTGCTATCATATTTTTAATTTCTAAAGTCTCTTTTTTAATGTTCCTTGAATGTTTATTTTTTAGAGCATCCTGTTCTTACTCCACAGTTGTAATATATTTTTCTTAATCTCTTTGGTGAGCTTAATAATATTATCCCCCCACCCTTTATCGCTCTTTTCAACTTTCCTTCCCCTTGTACAGTTTCTGTTTGTTCCAGGTTGCTCTTTGTGTGTCTGTTTGGATTGTGATTGTTAAAAGATAAACTGAGGCATATTAAAAATTTTAAGAGTTTATTTGAGCAAAAATCAATTCCAATCAGGCAACATCCAGTCTAGCAGATAGAAAGGTGCTCTGAGGAGCTGTACACAATGAAAGACTTCAGGTGGGAAGGGAGCAGGAACAAGAAAGTCATACCAAGCAAGAAAGCAACTTAGTTACTGCAGTTTCCTTTAGGGGATGGCAGGGGTCTATCAGGCAGATTGCCTCACTGGTGCTAATCAGGCAATTCCTGATTGACTAGTTTAAGATTCCATTTCTGGGAGAGCCGAAACTATAATTAATTTCCAGCTTTTTAACAACTATCTTCAATGTTAAAGGGTTTTCTTCAGATTTCTGGTAATCCTTGAATATTTCCTTGAGAAATAATCAATTGAGAGATAGCAGAGCTGATGGGAAACTCTAAGTGTGAGGTGAGGCTCCCATGCTTGAGGCACCACAATTCGGGAGTCCAGCTGTGCCACTTGTTGGATAACTCCCATATCTGTGTATCTCAGGGATTTCCTTTGTGATTCTCAGGGGGAATCTTCTAAACTCCTGCCGAGAGAGTGCAGTCAGGACGCTGGCATTTCTGGGTAGAAGGTGCCCAGCAAGGGAAGGCTCAGTGGCATTTGCTGTAAGTGTGGCCACTCAGCCGGCCTGTTACCCTCAGAGCAGTGTTTGGACTGGCTTGCTGACTCCCAGGAGAGAGGAGGGGGTCATTCAGAGGCATGGAGCAAGGGAATCTAACTTCTCAAATATACTTTTACCTGTTCCTCCTTGCTTTGGCCACCCCACTTTGCCTTAACATCTGAGCATGGAGTGTAAATCAGGTTGGCTTTCAAGACTGTAAATTGGAGTTCCCCGTTGTGGCTTAGCGGAAACAAATCTGACTAGCATCCATGAGGTTGCAGGTTTGATCCCTGGCCTCGATCAGTGGGTTAAGGATCCAGCATTGCAATGAGCTGTGGTGTAGGTTGCAGACACGGCTTGGATCCAGTGTTGGTGTGGCTGTGGTATATGCCAGCAGCTCTGATTCAACCCCTAGCCTGGGAACCTGCATGTGCCTCAGGTGTGGCCCTACAAAGACAAAAAATAAGTAAAAAAGTGTAAATCATTTCTGGTTGGTGAGACATTTGGCTTTGTTGAGTCAGTTAAGCCAGTGTCTGCTGATTTTTCTGCATTCTACAATTTTGCAGCTCTTGTCCCCTACCCTTGTCTTCTGTCATAATTCTTGTGGGATTATGATTTTTTAAAAAAATCCCTTTAGTGTTGTTTTAATTGGGTTTGGGGAAAGAACAAGATTTAGATATGTAGTCAGTCTGCCTTTTAACCCAGAATCCTTTAGAAGCTTTTTAAGAATTAGACATCCAGGGAGTTCCTGTCGTGGCGCAGTGGTTAACGAATCCGACTAGGAACCATGAGGTTGCAGGTTCGGTCCCTGCCCTTGCTCAGTGGGTTAACGATCCGGCGTTGCCATGAGCTGTGGTGTAAGTTGCAGACGCGGCTCCGATCCCGAGTTGCTGTGGCTCTGGTGTAGGCCGGTGGCTACAGCTCGGATTCAACCCCTAGCCTGGGAACCTCCATATGCCGCAGGAGCGGCCCAAGAAATAGCAAAAAAAGACCAAGAAAAAAAAAAAGAATTAGACATCCACTTATGCAAGACATTTTTATAAAACTCCTATTGTGTGTCAGACACTGAGGCATGCGCTTGTTCTTTCTGGACAGTATGTATATTAGTTCATTTACTGAAGTCACAGTACATAAATAATTAGTACAAATGGCCATTTAAACAGACATTTGAGTCCACTGTGCAAGAATTTGAGTGTTACAGTTACGTGAGTTAATAAACACCCCTCTTTGAAGAAATCCTTTCAAGAATGGCGATATAGTTCTGTTGCTACAGGGAAATATGTGCTGAATACCCACCCAGTACTGGAAATGGGTAGAAATACAACTGATCCTCATTCTTTATGGTAGATTGTTCTTTAAAGTCTCTGAGAACACGGAATTAGCGAGAACACTGAGCCAGTTCTTCTATAGGATAAATAGGATTAGGTTCCTGCCAACCTCTGGTCACATTTTCACCAATCAGCCAACCTGTAACCTTGTTTTATTTGTATTTCTGTTTAAAGGCATGTTCTTAACACACCTGAGTGAAGCTTTATCTAACGCATGTTTTTTTCACACAGCCTTCTTAAGCTTAGGAACATTAGACAGCACTTCAGCATTATGCTATGGGGCCATTTTAAATAGTAAAATCAGCAACAAAAAGCACATAACTGCTAAAAACATGGCATTCAATAAACTACAGAAATGATACTTGTTTACAGTGTGAGAGCTGAAGCAAGAGCACATGGCATCCTTACCTTGTTCAACCTCAACTAGGAACCTGTGTGTCAGGCCACTCAAAATGTTCACCATTCTGTGCATGTCTAGAAATGACTGCAAAATCGCTGCAAGTTTTTATTTTGGAGTTACAAATAAATTTTAACAAGTAAGTAAATTTGCAAATAGGGGAGCCAGGAACAATGAGGCTCAATTGTATATCCTGCCCCCTAGCCCTGCAGGAACAGGCATTTATAAACCACTGTAAGAAAAACTGCACATTTTCTGTGCATTTATGCATATGTTTAAAAAAGCTGTTGTTCTCCAGTTTTTTTATAGCCAATGTACTCCATTAATAGCAAGTGATGAACTCAGTAATTAACCATTTGCATAGTTACCTCATTGACTTTTACCATCTTTTGAAATAGACATTTCAACTTAAAAGAGATGAAAACTAGTTTGAAAGATTTGAGTAACTTATTCACACTCTTGCAGCTAGTAAGTAGGGGAGTGGGGATTTGCTTGACATCTGATGTCTTTACTACATCACACTGAACCTCCAGCTCCAAAAGACTCGTGTTCCTGCTGCTGGATCACCAGATACTTGTGAGTTGGAAAAGTTAACCTGGGTTTTTGTGTGTGTCTATAATTCTCTCTTTTAAAAAATTTGCCCTTTTATTTTAGTGATCTTTTTAATGTTAATATTTGCTTATTTTTAAATCTAATTTACTTATAATTAAAAGCATCAAACTTTAGAACTAGGAGTATCTTTGTTAAATAATATAATAAAATCCACTTATTTTACACGTGAGAAAACTGAAGCTACAGGAAATAAAACTGGCCCAAAATTACACTGTTACCAAGACCAATATCCAAATTGCTTAACTCTCAATCTGACTCCTTTTTCTTTTTCTTTTTCTTTTTTTGGTCTTTTCTAGGGCCACACCTGCGGCATATGGAGGTTCCCAGGCTGGGGGTTTAATCGGAGCTGTAGCCACTGGCTGACGCCACAGCCACAGCAATATGTGATCCGAGCCGAGTCTGCGACCTACACCTCAGCTCACAGCAATGCCAGATCCTTAACCCACTGAGTGAGGCCAGGGATCAAACCCACAACCTCATGGTTCCTAGTCAGATTCGTTAACCACTGAGCCATGACGGGAACTCCTGATTCCTTTTTCTAAGTTTTGTGTAGCCGCTTGTACTCAAAAGATTGTTTTAATCAAATTTGGCAGAATTAGCACCCAAAGTCAGGTCAGAGTCTATTGTTATGCTATATGTTTAGTACTTTTTAACTCTGATATCTGGGAGTAAACCACTGATATGAGACAAAATGACATTAAAGCAGGTGGAGAAAACTCAGTTGTCCTGCAGGGGCCAGGCTCTTAGGAACTATAGTGAACTAGATATCCTGCCCCCACGAGACACTACTGTCCTTTGATTAGTGACACTTGAAAGTGCCGGTCTAGTGTAATTATATCTTCCAATTTTTCATGGAAGGCTAGAAAACCAGATATTATCATGGCAACTGTGTCCAACTTGAAAGCTACACTGTAAGATAAAAACCAAAAATGTCTGTGATCCAGTTTGAGGCTACCACTTTGAAACCCGTACTCAGGAGGATTCTGCTTACACTGCAGCTTTCATTCCTCTGCACTGTCAGTGACTATGAGAAGGAACCAAAACCACTTTGTAGCAACAAGTTAAATGAAAACTCTTGAGTTAAATGTATAAGTCAATAAGCCGGGCACAGTGAGTCTGGCTGTTTACCTCATAAAATAATTTGTTTATGTGTTCTGGCTGTGTGCAAACATCATACGTGTTTATTACAAGTTAGGATTGATTCATACTTTGAAGTTCAGTGTAGAATTTTGCAGACTCATATGTTAGCGGACTTGCTGCCCTTATCTAATGTATGCAAGGCTCTGGCGCTGCATTATCACCTACTGGAAATATGTATTTTATCTTGTTTCATGGCAGTGGACATTACACAGCATCTGCAACCAAAAGGCTTTACTCACCTTCTCAGTACTCTCAGAAATAGAATGTCTCCACATGCATCCAAAAATCTTATTTATTTCCTGAGCAAATAATGGAGTTTCCGTTCTAAAAGCAGGAATTGAAGTAAAACTAAAGCATTCTAAATCTAATGTGTGCTTGTTAGTTATTGATGAACTTCTTTTCCATTAGTATCTGAAAGTAATAGAAGAGTGTAAATAACTGAAGAATTTCGGGAGAACTGTGTGATTCATTCTTTTTGTCTTTTCTCCCCCCCCCCTTTTTTTTTTGCCTCAGCCCGCAGCATGTGGAAGTTCCCGGTCCAGGAATCGAACCTGTGCCACAGCAGTGTCAACTCCGGATCTTTAACCCACTGTGTCACAAGGGAATTGACTCAATCCATCTTTTGTTAAAGCTTCTTATTGAAGTATTACGTACATACAGAAGAATACGCAAGTTATAAATGTACAACTCAATGGGTTTTCTCAGATGAGTGTGCCTTTGTAATCAGCACCCAGGTTAAGGAATGAAATATGTATCCATACTACTGTTACGAACATTTGGCTTTCACATTAGGGAACTATTACATTTAGTGCTGCCATGAACATTCTTGTGCAAGTGTTTTGGTGAACTTATTAGCATGTATCTCTGTTGGGTATGGAATAGCTGGGTTGTAAGGTATATTCATATGTTTAGCTTTAATCGATCCTGCCAGTTTTAAAATAAGTTTGCACCAGTTCAGACTCTGCTAGCAACATTTGTCAGTTTCAGCATCCTAACCAGTGTTGGACCTTCGCTTTGTCATTTTAGTCATTCCAATGGGTATCTCGTTGTGGTTTGGATTTATGTTTCCTGATGGCACTGAGATTGGGGACCTCTCACTTGCCATTAGTCCTTTGGATTTTCTTTTGTAAAGTACAGATTTAATTCTTTTGCACTGGCTTTTAAACTTTGAAATTTTTAAGAATAGACAGTTTGCATATAAAAACATTTTCATTCAAAGAACTAGCTACTTTCTCCCTCCTGCCCCCAATAAACTCCAGCACATTTAATAACAGATCTGCTGATACGTATATAAAACCAAAATGGCTTTGATCCACAAGATTGCCTTCTAGTTTTTATAAACAAGAGGAAACCTAGCGTAGAATGTTCTTTTCAGGCCATTTAAACTGTAAACATCTATTATTGGTAAGAAACAACAAAATAGAAGTAGTAATAAACAGACGTGCTTTTTTTGTTGTTTGGTTTTGTTTTTGTTTTGCTTTTTTTGCCTTTTTTTTTTCTTTGTTTGTTTGTTTGTTTGTTTTTTGCACCCACAGCATATGGAGCTTCCCAGGCTAGGGGGTCCAGTCTGAGCTGTAGCTGCTGGCCTACACCACAGCCACAGCAACACCAGATACAAGCTGTGTCTGTGACCTATACTACAGCTCACAGCAACACTAGATCTTTAACCCACTGAGCAAGGCCAAAGATCCGAACCCGCATCCTCATGGATCCTAGTCTAATTTGTTTCCACTGCGCAACAACAGGAACTCCCAAACAGATACACTTTTTAAAACTTTAAAACAGTCTTGGGAGTAGCTTTTTGCCTTTTTGGTTTTGTGAATTTGCTTTATGAATTCTGATTGGAAACGGGATCAGCTATTAATTAGTAACATGTTCCTATTTAGAGGAATTAATTTAGAAAAAGAAGGTAGCTTAAATTTTTCTTTTATCAGAGTTCCCATCATGGCTCATTGGTAACAAACAGGACTAGTATCCATGAGGACGCAGGTTCGATCCCTGACCTCACTCAGTGGGTTAAGAATCTGGCGTTGCCGTAAGCTGTGGTGTAGGTAGAACGCGTGGCTCAGATCCTGCGTGGCTGTGGTGTAGGCCGGCAGCTATAGTTCCGATTCAACCCCTAGACTGGAACTTGCACATGCCTCCCGTACAGCCCTAAAAAAAGAGACCAAAAAAAAAGTTTATCTGTACAGTTGTTGGAGTTCTTTCCCCTGTTTACAAGTAGTATCTGGTTGTGGTCAAAAATTCAGAAGCTGTGGAAATAAGTAACGGAAATTAAAAGTCTCCCATAGTCTCACCTTCCAGAGATAATTGTTGGTATGTCTTCATCCAGATTTTCTTCTATGAATTTGCTAATGTATATCACCATACACTCTTCTGTACTGTTTTGGCACTTGCTTTTTTACACAACAGTAATTCTTGAATTTTTAGATGTTAAAAATATGTATGATAACTGTATACTCATTATTGACAATAGAATGCCTTATTGAATACGTAAAAATTAAAATGTAGTTAGGGAGTTCCCGTCGTGGCACAGTGGTTAACGAATCCGACTAGGAACCATGAGGTTGCGGGTTCGGTCCCTGCCCTTGCTCAGTGGGTTAACGATCCGGCGTTGCCATGAGCTGTGGTGTAGGTTGCAGACGTGGCTCGGATCCCGAGTTGCTGTGGCTCTGGTGTAGGCCAGTGGCTACAGCTCCGATTGGACCCCTAGCCTGGGAACCTCCATATGCCACAGGAGTGGCCCAAGAAATGGCAACAAGAAAAAAAAAAAATGTAGTTAGTATTAATTTTTTTAGCCTTACTTTTATACCTTTAAAATCATTCATTTTGAGGCAGGTTCAGTCTGCATCTTTTAATTTACCCAGCACAGTGTTTTCCTAATAGGTAGAAAAATTCCAAGTAAGGAAGATCTAAATTAATGGAGCTTATGAACAGGTTGAAAGTGGCTTTTTATATTTCAGGCATTCGAATCATGAAAACTGAGCTACCAAATGTGGTCATTCTAACTATATAGTCTTCATGAGAACTTCTCTGGATTGAGCCTGTACTTCGCACTTTGCAGTAGGGTGATGCTTCTAGTCATTCAGGTGGTTTGGGCAGCTGACTCAGACCAAGGATGTGCTTTGTAGAGAACCTACAGATCTGACCAGTCATCTAAGAGTTATGCTTGTTTTCTAGCTCACTGCTCAGCATTACTGGGGATGTCATCAAATCCTTCCTAAGAGCGGGTATCCTGGTTTCTGATTGGAAATCTCCAAGAGGGTTTTTTTGTTTTTTGTTTTTAAGCAGAGGCTAATTAAAAAGTATATACAGTTAGGCTTTTTAAAAAAGCAATATATTACAAGTTGAAATAAATTCCAAGGTATTCTGCTTTGTGGATTAGTACAGCATCTAATGCACAAACAGAATCTTCATTTTCCTGTAACCTACAGGTAGCTCTTCAGATAAATCATTAAATTCTGAGATCTGTAGTCTCAACTGGTTGCACTTTATACTAAAATGAGAATAATTGAGCTACATTTTTCTCTATCCAGGTTTAAAAGACTGTATAAAATAACCTTGTTGCTAAATATTAAAGGAAATACATTTTTTAAAAATACCTTTATTGTAACTGTTGTTGGTGATAATGGTATGGTTTAGGTTTGGAAGTTTGACTGTCTTGAATATCTCGGGCTAAAGCAGCTTTGCTAGTAGAAGATTGCCTTCCAGTTTTGTGCAGTATTTCACCCAAACATCCTTTTATGTTCCAATGAGACCAGATGGAAGTTTCTCTGTGGATTATGGGTTTGGCAGTCTCAGGAATAGAAAATAGTCATTCTTCTCTGGAGGCTTTTCTGTGACTGGACTGGCATAGTGTAATAGATGTCCTTAATAAGAACCAGTTGAGTAGGAGAAGGGAATATGCCAAGGTGGGGGGAATGGGGCGCTGTGTTTGCTGCTAAATGGGAAATAACTAGTTTTAATAGCTAATCAGTTAATTGTAGGATAGCTCGTTTTATTCTGGGTTCTCCCAAAAAGGTGATTCAAAATAATCTATTAGAGGACTTCCCGTGTGGCTCACAACAAAATAATCTATTAGGTTTGCTTTCAAAACATTAGGATCCAAGAGAGTAAGTGTCTCATTCCCCTCTCCTTCCATGGGTAGTATGGGCAACCCAAATAAAATGACTATTAACCCTGTGCTTTGTAGATGTTTCTGCTAATTGGGAAAATGAAATTGTTTCCATTTTGTTCTTCTGGAAACCAAGAAATAGAGCTATAGTTCTTCAAACTATGATCAGATTACTTTTTTGTTTTTTAAACCATCTCGTTTCCTGAGAACTCATTACCAGACTTACCCCGAGGTATGATGTCTGCTAAATTAAAGCAAATCAAAACAAACAGCCAAAAGGCCGCTGTAACCTGCATGTAGGTTTTGAGCGGTAAGGAACTCACAGTGACAGATGGTTAGCCATTGTCATCCCAACTTGCTGTAATAGACGTAAACAAGAGTTGCACTGGGGGAACTGCCGGGAACTGATTGATCAGACTTTAAGGAGAGTCATTATACCTTAAGCAGCCTATTTAAGGATTGTCAAAGGTATTGGAAAGCTCATAGCACGCTAACTGTGGAGGTTATGAGGCTGCTGCTGCTGCTGCCTGATAGACCAGATTTTACAGCCGTCTTTCAGTTTTAGTTAGGGTGTCTTTCTATTGCTCTCTCTGTGTTACCTTTTTTTTTTTTTTTTTTTTAATTTGTTCCCTTTTAAGTTAATCATTTCATAGGAGGGGGGTAAACAGCCTGCTGGGTTGAAACAAAACCTTGTGAAGATTTAATCCCTTGCTTGGGAATGTGGGGATTTATAATTAAACTGATTCATTGTCAGTAGGGTGTTAAGGCCAGTGCCGTCAGGCACGACACCGACTTTCATACGTATTTTACGGACTATATGTAATTAATTAGCCTTATCCTCTATTCCTTGTGTTTATAAGCTATATGAAAAAAATCAAATCTTGCTTCTAGAACTTTCATTCCTTGAGAGCGGGCTTTGCAAGTACAGTTTTCTCCATGCTTTTGAATTGAAGAAGGTGTTAAGTAGGACCCCTGGAAGTCAGAGGGGAACAGATTGAACATGAGCCTAATCAGAGTCCCAAGATATTTTGAAGGATGGTTTTTTGGTTTTGTTTTGGAGCGGAGGTGGGTTGGTTTGTTCTTTGGTGGGCTCTCTGAAGTGGGACTGATCTTAGAGTGTCAGTATTTGTCTTTCTTGTTGCCTTTAGGTTAGTGTTCGAAATTTATTAATCAAATTGAGTAAAATAATGTATCCTGGCCTAAGGGCTTTCCTGCTTAGTGGAAAAGCTGTGATTTATAAAGTCACAGCATAATGAAATAAAGTGATAATGAAAAGCCTTGGGCAGACTGGCTGTATAATATATTTTAGGCTATATAGGTTGGTTTGTCTAATTATTATTTTTTGTTCTTGTCCAGACTGTTGTTTCTAGTAATAGGATCCCTCAAACTATTTAAACCAGATCTTGCTTGCTACTGTAGGAAATAGGTTCAGAATTTCTTCTTAGAAATCCAAACTGCTCCTTTAAAAACTAACAGATGTTTGCCCTCCTCTCCAGTCAGTGAAAGGCCACAGTTACTCATTCCTTTCCTCTGCTTTTAAATGCCACCCCATTAAGTGGAAGTAGATTTGCATCCCTTTGGGGTTTTGACTGAAGCACACGCCCATCCCCTTCCTGCCTCCCTGGAACTGGTTCAAGATTTGGTGAGAAGGGTTTGTTTGGAGGCGTTCCCCATCTCTTATCTCTGTCTGAGCACATGCTAGGGTTGAATTTATTTTGACCTTGCCTTTTAAATTTAGAACCAAACCAAGAGTTTAAAGTATAGCAGAAGAGAGTCTGCTGAACTTTAGACATGAGGGATCCGGGGAGGAAGGTGCGTACTTGCGTTTTGAAGCTTTCTCATAGAAATTGGCCATCTTTGTGCAAACACATAATTGTAAGCTGGTAACTACTAGCAAAGGGAGAATATTTAAACCTATAAAGGTCTGTGTGATGTTTATATTGTGTGTTTATGTGCTTAATTTTATGGCGATGACTCTCGTATTTATAATTTTGAGATTGATGGCAGAACAAGTAAATTCTGAATTTTTATTTGAAGGCCTTTTGGAAGATCTTAGGATGGGTATTTGCAGAGAAAAGTGTATCATTTGTGATTGATCTTTAAGGGGATGACCGAAAAAAGTATAGATACTTCAGGCATGTTATCATTTTGATGCATCTCTAAAGCATCAAATAAAGAGAGCTATAAATGGTTATTATTAGGTAAAGGTCACCCAGATTCTCCTCCAAGTCAAGAAGCAAATCTCTCTTCTTTCATTATTATTTATCTTTATGCAGTAATTTTAAGCACAGTACTTTGTATATATATATATATAGTAGACTAGACTGATTTCTTTTTTGACTGATCTTTTCCAGAGCCTGGCCCAACTAGAGAATCTGTGCAAACAGTTGTATGAAACTACAGATACAACCACTCGACTCCAGGCAGAGAAAGCCTTGGTTGAATTCACCAACAGCCCTGATTGCCTGAGCAAGTGCCAGCTACTCCTCGAAAGAGGAAGTGTACGTAAGATTTGAAACATCCTCAAGGGTGTAAGGTTCAGGAAAATACGTTTTGGTTGTAAGTTTAGAGGTGGATTGACATAACTTCTGTTCCTCAGTTTTCCTCCATACCTCTGCCTTCTTAATTTCACTTTTAAAGTGCATCATACCTACCAGGTTGGGGGGAAAAGGCTTTACAGCCACATCAGAAAAATCTCCTTGAGTGTTTATTTTTGTCCTGTGATTTTTCATCTTGAATCAAATTTCTGGAACTCCTTTACTGTTTTTTACACTTAAGTACCACTACAAAGAAGACACGGCTATATATAAATGACCTTTCTTATCCATGAAGTCCGTGTTGCCTTATATGATACTTCGTCTTCTAAGTTTGTCCTCCCCTGTACCACAGCTGCTTCTTAATGTCTTAAAAGTAAAGGGCAAGAATGATCTTGACAATGAAAATTATAGGAAGTTATAGTTTAGAATGGAATTAGCACCTCTTCCAGGGTAAAAATGGCATGCAGTGATCAAAGTAATCCTTTTCAGTGAGCAGCGATTTGATTAAGTTAATATATTTGGGCAAAATGGAGGTTTTAGGAAGGGTAGGAATCCGGCCAGTGTGTCCTTAAGGGGCATCGAGAGAGTTAGAACCCGTTTAGACCGGCAGCACTTTACTGGAGACGGGAAGGAAGTGTGAAGAGGGTGAAAGCAGTGAATTTGTTGAGAGCGTGCAATTCCAGATGACTTCATTTTTTAATTTGTAATGGTAGTATTAGAGAATCTGTGCAGTAAGTAGAACAAATTACAGTTGGCTAAACAACATCCTTTAGTAGCCGAGGGAGCTAACTCTTTGCCAGTGTCTGAAGGTTACAGAGTCACAGTTAGAGATTGTATCATAATCCATTCTGTTCCACATGTAGTTTTTTGTTTTTTTTTTTCTTCGTCCTCTTCTTTTTGATGGCTGCACCTGTGACATATGAAAGTTCCTAGGCTAGGGGTCAAATCGGGCTGCAGCTCCCATCCTCCGCCACAGCCACAGAACACTGAATCCGAGCTGCACTGGCGACCTACACCACAGCTCACGGCAACACTGTATTCACCTCCTCACAGAAGGTTTCTTAACCCACTGAGCCACAATGGGATCTCCTATATTTTGTATCTTCTTTTCAGTCACTTGATTCTAGGATTGATCAGTTTACATTTGTACTGTGGGATATACACAGCTAGCTTCTATTTGACTCCTGCTAGAACCCCATGGCATCATCCCTGACACTGTTAACTCCAGTTTCTCATGTTGACAGTCACCAGACTGGAATAAAACAGGGTTGGCATAGTACTAAAAACAGTTAGTTATAGTGGATTCTTCCATTTTTAATCTCTGTTGACTTCTTAGTGATTTAGCAGATTTATTGGAATTATGTGCAGAAACCAGTTACATGTTATATATAGTGTGTAGTTTTATGCACTATTTCTATAGTTGTAGTAGCCTCTTGGCATTATTAGTGATTTGATACTCCCACTCTAATCACTGTGTTCTAAACACCGTGTTCAGGGGTGTTGAATAAAAATCATATCAAAGTCACTTTCATAGATTTTTTTTTTCTATAAGCTTAAGTTATTTTTATAACTGATGGCATTAGGTAATGCCTATGGATAGCCTAGTGTCTTAAGGAATTTTAGTTTCATGGAAAATTATGTCTGGCCCTTGATTAAATTATCACTATTGTTGTTATTATTTTGTCTTTTTAAGGCCACACCTGAGGCATATGGAGGTTCCCAGGCTAGGGGTCCAAGCGGAGCTGAAGTCACTGGCCACAGCCATAGCCACAGCCACAGCAAACGGGATCTGAGCTGCGTCTGTGACCTACGCCACAGTTCACAGCAACACCAGGTCATTAACCCACTGAGCAAGGCCAGGGATCGAACCTGTGACCTCATGGATACTAGTCAGGTTCATTAACTGTTGAGCCACAACAGTAACTCCTGATTAAATTATTTTGATGATGGGGTTCCCTTGAGGCACAGCAGGTTGAAGATCTGGTGTTATCACTGCTGTGACTTGAGGGTTTGATCTTTCACCCTGGGAACTTCATGTGCCGTGAGTACAGCAAAAAGAAAAAATAATAGTAATATTTTGATGATTCAGAGTCAAAATGATATTGTATAGTATAGCCACATGGAGGAATTTGCACATGGCTCCTTCTATCAGATAGAATACTCTGATTTTCCATAAGGAAAATTCATTAAATTTTAAATTCACACTGAGAATATGATAATGCTATTCCATTGCTGTGGGCATAATTTTTCTTTCTCATAAATAACTGTTAGGAATTTACTTTAAAACTAGCACATATATTCCCCAAAGCTATAGCTGATTGATAATTGTGCTGATGAGAAGATGCAATTTGGAGATTAACTACACAGCATAATGTTGTGGTTCCTTCTAATACTTTCTTTTTTTTTCCCCCTCTTTCTATTGCCATACTATAGGAATATGATGAGGTGAAACTTTTTGAAACATCATTATAACAAGGCTATTGGAGGGAGATGATTTCTTGGGTTAAATGAAAGCTTTTTCTTCTAAAGACCTTAATATCTTTCTGAAAAGATCCCCTCTAATTTCTTACCCCTCAAAGTGATACAGATCCCTGTGTTAGATTCAGGTTGATCAGGCATTCACTTTACCTGCCCCTTGTTCATGATTGAAATCAGCTAAATGAGCACAGATGCTACATGGGGTTCATTGTTCTTTGGTGTGATAGACCCTTTAAAATCCAGAGGATCAAATATAACAAAACCGATTAATTTTGCTTGAATCTGAGCACATATCACCAAGTTCAAAACTTAATGACTGAGTAACTCAATGAAATTGAATCCCTTTCCCCCCCTCTTTTCACAGTCATCTTACTCCCAGTTACTGGCAGCTACATGCCTTACAAAGCTTGTATCGCGCACAAATAACCCTCTACCATTGGAACAACGAATAGATATTCGTAAGTAGAGAGTTGTCTTTTCTCTCATAGAGAAATTAGTTTGTTTAGGGGTGTGCTAGTAATCATTAAACTTAGGTTGCTTGTTTGATAATGTTCTGAAATTGCTAAGCATACAAAATATCTAGAATCCAGTTTCTATCCAGATTTGGGACTTGTAAAGAGGTATAATTGTTTCTAGGTAAAGCCTGAGTCATCCCTTTTGTTGTCAGAAGGTTTCTTTCCTTCAGTCTTTACTGTCACTAATAACTCAGAGGAACACTGTTAAGGATTTTGAGTTCTCTGCAGACCATGTTATTTAACTATCTGGGGGTAGATTCAAGGCTGCCTTACTTCAGATTCTTCATTGTGACAAGTATAAAATGCTGAGTTGGAAAGCCTGCAAATCTTAAATTGAAAGTCCCATTTCTCAGTAGTATGAAGAATTAAGGGAGTGTAAGGTGAATAGTTCAACTTTACCACTTCTTGGACATGTCGCACCTTTAGAGATGCACACCGTTCTGTGGCAGAACCTTCCATGATGTAGATTATTTCTGTTTTATAGGGAACTATGTGCTCAACTACCTTGCCACTCGGCCAAAGTTGGCTACTTTTGTGACACAAGCCCTTATTCAGTTATATGCCAGAATCACAAAACTGGGCTGGTTTGACTGTCAGAAGGATGACTATGTCTTCAGAAATGCAATCACAGATGTCACAAGGTTTTTACAGGTATGATGTATACACTTAATGGAATAAAAATAGGTGAAGCAATATATGTTTACTTACATTTTAATATGTGGAATTATTTGGTACATTTTATTCTCTTATGTACCAAATTCTTAACATGTCTTGGCTTTACAGGTCAGCACAAACCCTACTTCATTCTTTCTAATGCTTACATACTATTCCAGTTTAACTCTTATAGGTGGAATGTAGTTAGTTTCTATATTTTGACTGTTAGATAAATACCACAGTGAATATCCTTGTCTGTGTTTGTGTATATACATCTTGTCCTACTTTGAGTTAAATGTGTCTGTGAGGTAAATTCCTAGCTTTTGGTTTTTTGCGGGGGCGGGGGGGGGTTGTTTTGTTTTGTTTTTCTTTTTAGGGCTGCACCTGCAGTGTGTGGAAGTTCCTGGGCTAGGTGTTGAATTGGAGCTGTAGCTGCAGGCCTACGCCACAGTCAAGGCAACACTGGACCCTAAACCCACTGAGTGAGGCCTCATAGCATCCTCATGACAACTGTGTCAGGTTCTTAACCCACTGAGCCACAATGGGAACTCCTCTTAGCCTTTGAATTATTCATTCAGGGGGATGTGTGTATTTTTGGTTTACAAGGATATTTCCAAATTACCCTAAAAAAAAGTGCCTCCCCTCAACAATTAAAAGAATGTCCATTTCCCTGTACCTATACCCTGGGAGCTCAGCTTTTTTATTTTTCCAATTTCATAGTTTAAAAAAATTAGTGTCTTAGCATTTGAGTTATGAATGAGATGGAACAAATTTTCATATGCTAATTTACTTCTTGTTTTTGTGTGAACTTTCTATTTATGTCTTCGGTACATTTATCAGATTCTCTGCCTTTTTCTTGTATACAGTCTCTCTGTAAATTATCTTACATGTTCATTTGTCCCTTATCTTAAGTGTGATTTGCCAGTTTTTCTTTCTACAATATGTATGGTATAATGCTTATGGGGGTTTTGAGTTTTGGTTTTATTTATTTATTTATTTGGTCTTTTTAGGGCCTTACCTGCAGCATATGCAAGTTCCCAGGCTAGGGGTCAAATCAGCTGTATCCACCAGCCTACACCACAGCCACAGCAAGGTGGGATCTGAGCTACGTCTGTGACCTATACCTCAGCTCACAGCAACACCAGATCCTTAACCCACTGAGTGAGGCCAGGGATCAATCCCAAATCCTCATGGATGCTAGTCAGTTTTGTTACCACTGAACTGCAACCTTGAACTCTCACTTGTGGGTATTTTTTAAAGTACAAAAGGTCTCAATTTTGATGAAGTCAGCTTTAGGAGTCTTCTTTGACGGCAGTTAGGTTTTATATCCTGCAAAGCAACAATTTTAAACTATGATTTCTTGCTACCTCGCTTAGGCAGGTTTTTTTGTTTGTTTTTTGGTTTTGTTTTGCCTTTTTTTTTTTTGCCTTTTCTAGGGCCGCTCCTGTGGCATATGGAAGTTCCCAGGCTAGGGGTCTAATCAGAGCTGTAGCCACCACCCTACACCAGAGCCACAGCAACGCAGGATCCGAGCCGCATCTGCAACCTACACCACAGCTCATGGCAACGCCGGATCGTTAACCCACTGAGCAAGGGCAGGGACTGAACCCGCAACCTCATGATTCCTAGTCAGATTCGTTAACCACTGAGCCACGACGGGAATTCCTAGGCGGTTTTAATAGCAACACAGGACTCTGTTATTTCAAAAGTATGACTTACATTCTGAATGCTGAAATCAAGCTGCGCAGGCCAACTCTTTTTGCCTTATGTCTTGTTTTGCTTTGTTTTGTTTGAACCAGGATAGTGTTGAATACTGCATCATTGGCGTCACAATTTTATCTCAGCTAACCAATGAAATTAATCAAGTAAGTGCTACAGCCTTCCTCATTGAAGTAAGTGCCATATTTTTTCTTAGTATTGGTGTTTTCTGCTGTGTGTGGGATGATATTTTTTGGCAGTTGTGTGCTTCTGCGGTAAGTCATTAATGCACTTTTGAAACAAAATAGTCCATTGATTTTTCCTCTGTAAGTTCAGTCTACCTCACTCTTTTTGTCCTGATCCACTCCTGTCTTCAGAATTTTATCCTCTCATCTCAGCTTTCCTCAGTGGTATTAATGTTCATTGTTAGCAATGAGAGCAGTGGTCCTAAGTCGGAACTTTAATGAAACAGGTAACTTTGTTGATGGAAGAGAGTAAGGCGACATGAAACCAGCATCATTGGTGTGCCCCTTCTCTCCCCCTTTTTTTCTTTTTTTCTTTTTGTCTATTTTAGGGCCGCACCCAAGACATATGTAGGTTCCCAGGCTAGGGGTCGAATCGGAACTGAAGCCACCGGCCTACGCCACGGCCACAGCAACATGGGATCTGAGCCGCATCTGCGACCTGCATCACAACCCACGGTAATGCCGGATCCTTAACCCACTGAGCAAGGCCAGGGATTGAACCTGCGTCCTCATGGATGCTAATCGGGTTCATTAACTGCTGAGCCACAACAGGAACCACCCCTTCTTTCTTATTGTAATTTAATGTGTTTTTATAATCATTTAGAAGTCAATTCCTATGTGCCATTATTAAAGATTTTATTGATAATCTTTTCAGAATGCATATAATATTCTGCTAAATACCAAATAATTTTTTAAACAAAAAATTGATGTCACAGATTACTACAGAGGAAACACCAGTGGCTTTCTTTTGCTCTGGCTATTATTTTTCAGTCGTTTACTTTTGTATCCAGCTAAAATGTTATGATTATTAAACAGGCCACTATTAACACTAATTGTAACACCTCGCCCTTCAGTTGTCAGCTATTAATTACATGGCATCACTGTTGCTATGGCTCATATTTATGCAGACATTTTTATTAACTCTGAAAAATTTTAACCATGACTTGATACTATCTTAAATGCATTAGCTTATAGCCTTTTAAAGTCTGGAGTTTATATTTTGTTCTGTCACATGCAGTCCCCATTGTGGTTGGTAATTATCAGAATAATAATAGCCTACAGTTTTGAGATATTTTTGTGTGACAGGCACCATTCTAAGCATTTTACTTAGATTAACTAATTTTAGCCTCACAATAGTCCTGTGAGGTAGGAACTGTGGTTATTCCATTTTCTAGTCAAGGAAACTGAGGCAGATAAAGGTGAAATAATTTGCCTGCAATATCACAGTTACCAGACAACAGTATATGAATTCAAACCCACACAGTCTTATCCCAGAGCCTATGCACTTAATAACTAATTTATTATTTAACCACTATTACCTTTGTAGTAGGAGAGCACAAATTAACTAACTACAGAAATTATGGAGTTAATACTCTCCCTTTGAAACTTGGCTCTACAGAATCCATCAATATTGGTATTTTTTTAAATCTTTTCAAAATTTTATTTGTCTTAAGGAATAGTAGAAATGTGTCCGACATATTTGAGATGTAATTAGTCTCTGTATTATGATCAGCATAATGGATTATATATAGCATCTGGTATATAATCTAGTATTACTTTATTATCTAAGATATTTATGATAACACAGTGACACTGAAGCTAAAATCAGAATATTTTGAACCTCTGTATAACTTAATTTTCCATTGTTTTGTGTTGGCCTTTTGGTTATCAGATTCAAATCAGAAAGCATGTTTCTGGAGTTCCCGTCGTGGCTCAGCAGAAACAAATCCGACTAGGAACCATGAGGTTGCAGGTTCAATCCCTGGCCTCGATCAGTGGGTTAAGGATCCAGCGTTGCTGTGAGCTGTGGTGTAGGTTGCAGACACGGCTTGGATCCCGCATTGCTGTGGTTCTGGCGTAGGCTGCCATCTACAGCTCCAATTTGACCCCTGGCCTGGGAACCTCCACATGCAGCCCTAAAAAGCAAAAAAAAAAAAAAAAAGAAAGCAAGCATGTTTCTGTTACCAATTTCTATTTGAACTTAGGAAATAAAATCAGCAGGGCGGTGGTGGGATGGGTCCCATAACTTAGTGTCTATCAGAAACCTTGCTGTGTTTTTCGTTACTGCACCAAAAGCCAAATGAACTCCCTCCTGGTTGAATTGACCAGTGTGTAGAAGAGATTTAAGCTTTCAGTCACCACCACTCAGTTGACGTGCTCACTTCTGTGGCATGGAGTACATGTCGAAATAGGTTAGAGAAGGAAGAGAGTGCTACCGGCCGTTGCCATTTAGTTAATGACTGTTTTGGTAGAAGATTGGAGGTAACTTCAGCTCTGACTGGGTTGTTTTCCAAAACTGCGGCCTTGCTACTGTCTGGCTTTGAGACTAAGCCACAGTACCGCATGATAGTAATTATTAGCAATGTTTTCCAACAGTTCATTCCATTTTACCTTCCTAAGTGCAGGGGAAATTAAAACTTGCCGGTGGAAGTACCCCTCCTTCTGTCTTCCCTCTGTATATTGAAAAAACATGATATCCTGGCTAGCTGTTTGCAACTTATTATCACTTGCATTCTCTCACTAAATATTATTATATAATATAAATTTTTAACATCTATTTTGGGAGAGTTCCTATCGTGAGGAAGCGGGTTTGGTCCCTGGCCTCGCTCGGTGGGTTAAGGATCTGGTGTTGCCGTGAGCTGTGGTGTAGGTCGCAGACGCGGCTCGGATCCTGAGTTACTGTGGCTCTGCCATTGGCTGGCAACTATAGCTCTGATTGGACCCCTAGCCTGGAACCTCTGTATGCCATGTGTGAGGCCCTAAAAGACAAAAAGACTAAAATAAATAAATAAATAAAATAAAATGTATTTTGGTATTTGTGTTAGTTTTATTGAAAATCTTGTTTATTTGCATTCTACATGAAAAAAATTTTTCTTTGCAATTAATTCTAAAACTTGCACTGGTTTCTTTTTCTGCACAGGCAGACACCACCCATCCTTTAACCAAGCACAGAAAAATAGCCTCTTCTTTCCGAGATTCATCATTATTTGATATCTTCACACTTTCCTGCAATTTACTAAAACAGGTGAGATTGTAAGTTGGGTTCTCCCTCCAAGTTCCTTGTGAAAGGATGAGAATAAGTGGGGACCTGTTAGCTGTCAGCTCTTCACTGACCCCCATGAGAGGTTATGCACCACCTCTTTAATCATCATCATCAAGTAATACCTATGTCCAAGATGTTGAAGAAACTTGCCAGACAAAGAGAAAGAATTGAGATTTCCCCATTTCACTTCTGTTCCCCTACGTAAAGAGCAGTAAGTGAACACTTATCTCATGCTCTTGTCTTAAAGGAACAAAGTTTGAGATTTTTGTTGTTGACTTTTTTTTTTTCCATCTTGAAACTTTTTTTTTTTCTTTTTGCTATTTCTTGGGCCGCTCCCACGGCATATGGAGGTTCCCAGGCTAGGGGTCAAATCAGAGCTGTAGCCACCGACCTATGCCAGAGCCACAGCAAAACGTGGGATCCGAGCCGCGTCTGCAACCTACACCACAGCTCACGGCAACGCCAGATCGTTAACCCACTGAGCAAGGGCCGGGACTGAACCCGCAACCTCATGGTTCCTAGTCAGATTCGTTAACCACTGCGCCACGAAGGGAACTCTTTTTTTTTTTTTTTTGTCTTTCTGCTATTTCTTTGGGCCGCTTCCGCGGCTGTTGTTGACTTTTTTTATATTCACATAAAATCTTCCTATATGGAGTAAAAGCATCTTAGTTTTACGGTGTTTGGACTCTCGGCGCTCTGAAAGCAGGCTGAGACTGCTTTGTTAGTGTACTAAAACTAGGCCGGCTTCCCTGTCCCCTGCTGAGCTACAGGCAGCAAATAAACAAGCAACATCTGTAAGGATAAGTAGATTTTGAGTTTTTAACATCCGTTTAGATTTCATAACCTGAAGGAGGAGACACTATCGCATAAGGAAATTGCCTGTTTTAAAATAGAAAGTTGGTATTTTGATTCAGTTATGGATAGACCTGAACTAAGGCATGTTAACCAGTGAGTTTGACACATTTATAAGAATGTTTGGATGCTTTGTCCCTATAGAAAAGCAAATGGAATTAGCCTCTGGCTTTTTGTTCATTTGGGGTTTTTTAATTGTTGTTTTCTTGTTCTTGTTCTCATTTTCCAGTATGTCTCAATTTTAGTATTAGAAGCAAGTTTGGATTTTTCTTTTGTCCTGGTTAATGCTGTCCATCTTTTCCCTCAGCTATGTAGTTTTCCTTCAGAATTCCCCAAAAGTCCTCAGTTTTGGCAAGCTGCCTCGCAAAAGCTGTTGTACCCCCTAGAGGGAAAAAGCTTTTGAGAAAACAGGATTGAATTCTGTGATTCTATCAAAAACAATTAACCAGCCAGTCACTGAGGTCACCACTGGTATAAATTTGACTTTGATAGTCACCGTAGCTCTAGACTACCATTGAGCTATAGGCAGAGATACTGCTGATGAATAAGTACAATTCCGTGGTGATTTTGTTTTAATTTTAGTTTGAAAATTTTTTGTTGATGCTGAAAATGGTAATGTTAAAAAGAGGAAGGAAGATAGGGCAGGGTGTACTAGAACTCCCTCCAGAGTTTAGTCCTGTCCCTGTCTAGAAATAACAAGGATCTCCAGGAATTCCCACTGTGGCGCAGTGGAGATGAATCTGATCAGTATCCGTGGGGATGTGGGTTCTATCCCTGGCCTCGCTCAGTGGGTCAGGATCCAGCCTTGCTGTGAGCTGTGGTGGAGGTCTCAGATATAGCTCCAATACAGTGTGGCTGTGGCTGTGGTGTAGGCTGGCAGCTGTAGCTCTGATTCAGCCCCTAACCTGGAAACCTCCATGTGCCACTGGTGCAGCCTTTAAAAAATTAAAAAAGGATCTCCATGCAAATGAAGTAACCATATATGGCCACAGTGTCGACAGTGTGTGAAGAGTAAGTGTCAAAGGGGCATTTCTTTAAATACCAGCTTCCTGTTTTTATAGTAGAAATGTTTTAATAGTAAAAAAGGAGCTAGGATTTTCATCATGACATTAAGATGGTGGAAGTGCAGTGTCTTTCAGGAGAGAATCATCTCTTGACTATGTTGAAATATCGTCTTCCTTTTCTGGCTGAGCAGCTTTCCTGTGAGTCCAGTAGCAAGCTTGGAAGAGAGGAGTGGTTGGCGTTCATTATGTGGTCATTTTTACAGGCTTCAGGAAAGAATCTGAACTTGAATGATGAAAGTCAGCATGGCTTGCTGATGCAACTGCTTAAACTCACTCATAACTGCCTAAACTTTGATTTCATCGGCACTTCTACTGACGAGTCCTCGGATGACCTGTGCACGGTACAGATTCCCACCAGCTGGAGATCAGGTAATGCGGTGGCACCATCTGAAGCAGACCGTTGCTCCACTCTACCTGGAATCTGCAGGCGGTCCAAGGAACCTCTAGCAATTCCCTTGGTTGCCCTTAGAGAAAACTTAGATGTCGCTATGGGTCTTTACAAAGTCAGGGAGAAACTGGGAGGAATCTTACAGATCTCCTTATGGGTAGAACTCTGGGCTTCTGACAAATGTGAGTTTGACCTTGCATTGATCACCTAGAGACCTCTGATATCTTACTCATTTGAGGGAATTTCTAGCTTTAAAAAACAAAATCAAATAAAAGAAACTTGTATTTGCTTTTGTGTTCCTAAGGATAAAAATTCTTACTGTGAAAAGAGTCCTGATTGCCTTAAATTGTTTGAGAATCAGAAGAATGCAAATGTTTGTTGGAGCTAAAAACTAGTGCTTTTCTAATTAAAAAAAGGAATGTAAAAAGCCCATATTAGCTTATCACTTCAAAGGAAATAAACATTCTATAAGATAAGAAAGTAGGGGAGTTCCCGTCATGGCGCAGTGGTTAACGAATCCTACTAGGAACCATGAGGTTGCCGGTTGGATCCCTGCCCTTGCTCAGTGGGTTGACCATCCGGCGTTGCCGTGAGCTGTGGTGTAGGTCGAAGACGCTGGTCAGATCCCACGTTGCTGTTGCTATGGCTCTGGCGTAGGCTGGCAGCTACAGCTCCAGTTAGACCCCTAGCCTGGGAACCTCCATATGCCAAGGGAGCGGCCCAAGAAATGGCAAAAAGAGAAAGAAAAAAAGATAAGAAAGTAGGAAGATAACGCTCCTTGATGAATGCACTGCCCTGAGATCTGCCAGTTGCATGGTGCAGACAGACTCGGTAAAGTGCTCTTTTGTCTTTCCAGCCTTCTTAGATTCTTCAACTCTGCAGCTGTTTTTTGACCTGTATCATTCCATCCCTCCTTCATTTTCACCTCTGGTAAGTCAGGACTACAGTTTCTATTTCTAGGCAGTAGCAATGGTGAATGAGTCTTACATTCATTTTGTTGTGCAAAGTCATAGAGGAGGAGTTTCTGTTGTGGTGCAGTGGAAACGAATCCGACCAGTATTCATGAGGATGCTGGTTGGGTCCCTGGCCTCACTCAGTGGGTTAGGGATCTGGCATTGCCGTGACCTGTGGTGAAGATCGCAGATGCATCTCAGATTGTAACTTGCTGTGGCTGTGGCATAGGCCAGCAGCTGCAGCTTTGATTCAACCCCTGGCCTGAGAACCTCCATATGCCGCGGGTGTGGCCTTAAAACCCCCACCCCCGCCAGAAAAAAAGAAATACGAGGGTAGGTTATCTAGCTTTTTGAGGTAAAGCTTGTTGCCTAAAGGTACTCACAGTGAGTCTTAGTTCCTTTTAAATTGTTCCTGTCTAATGACAAATTGCTGCAGATGTCAAGCTCTTTTGGTCTCCTCTTGTATCTGACTTTATTCTCTATCTCAGATTACCACAAGCTACAGTGTGGGGAATTCACCCTATATGATCTAGTTGAAGTCTGTCAAAACTAAGAAAATTTCTGAAAATTCCTCAGGCATATGTTACATAAGTGATAAATGGAAGCTACATTGGGAAGGCAAATTTGCATACTTTTTTATCTGGAAGAGCTTTTGAAAGCTCTCAGGAATGCTGCATTTCTCCTTAAAGCAATAATTAACCTCCTTAAACCTCAACATTCATTCAGGTCCTAAAAGACATTGATCTGGTATTTCAGATTTTGGTGTAAAATACTGTTGTACAAAACATATTATGCTGTGGCTGTGGTGTAGGCTGGCAGCTGCAGCTCCAATTCAACCCCTAGCCTGGAAATTTCCATATGCCACACCTATGGGCCCTAAAAGCAAAAAATTTTTTTAATTTAAAAAATAAAGAAAATGCAGTGAAATAAATGGATGCTCTGCATGGTGTTTCTGGAGTAGACTACTTTCCTGATCATTGTCGTACTTTTCCAAATTAATGTAGACCATCACTTTAGCAGAAAAATGAATTCGTGTTGTTTGCATCATTAAGTTTACCTCAGGAGGAGTTCCCGTCGTGGCGCAGTGGTTAACGAATCCGACTAGGAACCATGAGGTTGCGGGTTCGGTCCCTGCCCTTGCTCAGTGGGTTAAGGATCCGGCGTTGCCGTGAGCTGTGGTGTAGGTTGCAGACGCGGCTGGGATCCCGAGTTGCTGTGGCTCTGGCGTAGGCCGGTGGCTACAGCTCCGATTCGACCCCTGGCCTGGGAACCTCCATATTCCGAGGGAGCGGCCCAAGAAATAGCAACAACAACAACAACAACAACAAAAAAGACAAAAGACAAAAAAAAAAGTTTACCTCAGGAAAAGGTAGCACACTCAAGAGGGGTATTAATGAAAGGATGATTTGCAAAGGGGTGGGCAAAATGAATGGACTCCAACAAGGGGTGGTGACATACACCCCTTGGGGCTGGCAGTCATGGGGAGCTCAGGGAGCAAGGCAGGGACACCCTAGAGGGAGGCACAGCTATGGCTTTAGGGAGGGCTATCCAACGAGATAGAGCTGCCAGCCATGGCTCTGCCGGGGGTACCCCTGCGCTTGGTCTCCTGCTGGTATTTTCCAGTGGGCAGAGCCAACAGGAGGCAAGAAGGCAAGGGATCTTGGCTGTTAGTCAACAGAGGCTAGGTTCCCAGGGAACATCAGAGTGAAGATGGGCAGAAAATAGATCTGAAGGGGGATGCAGGATATAAGTATCTAGCACAGTGGGGAAGGGGGGAAGTATCTTCATTATAAAGCCTGTTTTCTTCAGGGCACAGTTGACTAGTTGTTATCATCAACCCGGAGCTAATGCTCTTTTATTTTTCTTTTAGCTGTTTCAGATACCCTAAGTTACAACCCTCCTTAATCTTTTTTACATCATAATAACAGTAGCAGGGATTGAAAGAACAGAGTTAGTGTCATACGTAAAGAATATTTGTAGCAGGGGAAAGGGTAATGAAAAGAGCTGTACCATCTTTCTAATCATTTGTGTCTGGGTGGTGCCCTGCTTTAGGTATTATCCTGCTTAGTACAGATTGCCTCAGTTAGAAGATCCTTGTTCAACAATGCAGAGAGGGCCAAGTTTCTCTCTCACCTTGTCGATGGTGTTAAACGAATACTGGAAAATCCACAGGTGAGGTTTTTGAGAATTTATTTGTGTGTGTCTGTGTGTGTGTCTGAGAGAGAGAATGAGATTAATGTATGCCTATCTGTTACGATTCAGAAGAAAACCCATCTAGGGATCATACTCAGCAGAAATCCTAGAAAACAGGTCATCATGCCATCTTTCAGAAGATTTATACAGAAGAAATTGATGGAACATTATGAATCAACTATAATTTAAAATTAAAAACCAAAAAGATTAAAGTGAATCTTTATTTCTAGATAGTGGTTACCCAAAAGAGGAGCCTGTGTCTCTAGTTTCAGGAATATAGGAGTTGTGGGAAGGAAACACTTTGAAGGAAAATCAGGACAGAGCTAGTTATTTTTCCCAAATAAATTAAGAATGTGAAGTTTGGAGTTCCCGTCATGATGCAGCGGTTAATGAATCTGACTAGCATCCAAGAGGACAAAGGTTTGATCCCTGGCCTCATTCAGTGGGTTAAGGATCCGGTGTTGCCGTGAGCTGTAGTGTAGGTTGCCTCAGATCTTTGTGGCTGTGGCTGTGGCGTAGGCCAGTGGCTACAGCTCTGATATGACCCCATCGGTGTAGCTGTAGTGTAGTGTAGCCTCGGATCCTGCGTGACTGTGGCTGTGGCGTAGGCCAGTGGCTACAGCTCCGATAAGACCCCTAGCCTGGGAACATATGCCAAGGTTGCAGCCCTAAAAAGCAAAAGTAAAAAAAAGAATCTGAAGTTTGGTTTTTGTTTTCATTTTTTGACTATACATTATTTACCTAAGTGTATAAGGCTAATTTTAGGTGGGAAGGGAGGTATTTCTCATCAGATATTAATTCCATAACTTAGTTGCCCTTTTTGTCTTTTTCAGGCCCAAAGATTTAGTTACTACCTGCTTTTTTAAAGTGTCACTTCTCCATACTAGGAAATGTCATAAAAGCAGTTCACTTAATATACTCAGTTCTGTCCCTCTTTATGAAAATTTGTTTGTTCTGTCAACAAATTATGTGGAGCCACCTACCATGTGCCAGGGATTAAGTGGTGGCCAAAACTAAATCTGCCCTCCTTCTCTGATAGAAGAGGACATGTGTAAGGAAACAAATGTGCTGGTGTAATGCAAACAGTTCAGAAGTGTTTGATAGAAGTATATAATAAAATACCTATGCTAATATAAGAATAAAGTTATTATATTTAATAAAATATGTGAAATACTTGTGTGACTTTGCCACTACAATGGTAAATTGGACAGATGTGAAAATGAAAATTTCTTTGCTTTTCATTTGATCAGTGGGAAGCACACAGACCAGTCACACCTTAGATCGTGCTCCTTTTCTGCCATTGATCAACTTTACAACCCTGGCAAAGTAGTGTGATCCTTCTGGACTTGTTTCAGACTCTTCCAGTTTCAGCTAATAATCCCATCTCCCAGGATGATATTATAGGCAGATGAGATAGTAGACATGACCATTCCTTTTAAAAGCAACTTTTGTACAAATGTGTGGTTCTGAATGATGTCCTGCAGCTCAGAAGTTCAAGCAGATCCCCCTCTCCTCACGCCATTCCAGATGTCATTCAGGAAGAAGTATAGCGAGTCACATTTTAAATTTTATTTTCCTCCCTGTGTTGTCACCAGAGTTTATTAGACCCAAACAATTACCATGAGTTTTGCAGACTACTGGCCCGATTGAAGAGTAACTATCAACTGGGAGAATTAGTAAAGGTGGAAAACTACCCTGAGGTCATCCGATTGATAGCTAACTTCACAGTGACCAGCCTACAGGTTTGTCTTTGGTTGCTTGTCTCTCTCTTCCTAAACATTGGCCCCTTTTCTCTTGCTCACTGGTTTTATTTAACTAAGAATTTTTTTCCCTTGGCAAAAGTGAATATAAGTATAGGGTAACTTTGCAAGAATGGTTACCATTGCAGCCTGCTCATTTGCCTTACAAAAATTCAAGGAGTGTGTTTAGAGGAACGTGAGGGAATTGTTAAGAGTAATATTTAGATTCAAGGCAGGGAGGATTCCCTCATAGTCCCCGAAAAAGGCAAGATTGGAACAGGGAACTAGACAGAAGAATGAAGAGTCAGAGTCCTCTTTTTCTTAGTCGTGTGTAAGGCAGAGGTTCTCAAAGCTTATGGCTTACGTAGAATCTTCTGGGGAGCTTTGTCCTACCCCCATAAATTCTGGGTCACTTGGTCCAAGGTGAAGCCTCAGCGTCTCTATTTCTAATGAGCTTTCCACAAGGTTTCAAATGCATACTAATGTTTGAAAGCTGCTTATGCATCCAGCTCAGACACTCATTGGGTGTCTAATCTCTGAAATACCAGTGAACACATTAGAGTAGTTGCCATGTACAGAACAAAGTTTATCCTTTTTTTTTTTTTTAAAGTCTCTGTCCTTTGTGTCAAGTGGTGTGGGACTAGTGTATTGTATACAAAAATGAGAACTATTTTCCTGCTCTTTTGGTTTTCTGTAGCACTGGGAATTTGCCCCAAACAGTGTGCACTATCTCCTGAGCTTGTGGCAGCGGCTGGCAGCCTCTGTGCCATACGTGAAAGCCACAGAGCCCCACATGCTGGAAACTTACACTCCGGAGGTCACCAAAGCCTACATCACATCCCGTTTGGAATCTGTGCACATCATACTGAGGTAAGGAAACTGGGGCAGCCTCCGTCTGTCCCCACCAGTGACCTAGAGTCTGACTTGCCAGAGGTCAGACACCCGGTTGGCAAAGGAGTTCTAGATAGGAGTCTTATTGGAGCTTATACCGTAATGGCCTTTTTTTCATGCCAGCGCGGTAGCTGATGAGAGCATGAGGTCAGAGTCTTTCTGTTTAACATCCTGTTTGTGCCCCTTCTTCTCCAGCCACAGCAGTATCTTTGAATACAAACTACATCAGGATAGTGTTTATCCTTGCCACTGATTTCCTTTAAAGAGGAAAGGAACATTATAAGCTATAGCTGACCACAGTTTTATAATGTGTAAAATATAGGTGCTTAATGTGAACTTCTAAAGAAAAAAGTAGATAAATAAGCTATGCAATCAAGAGCTTACTAGAAAATATGAGAAGTCCAGGCAGCTGATCACTGATTGCATTACATTGACACATGGTTTCTGTCTTCCTTGACTGCTAACTGGACCAGAAACCTACAGTAACTAAAGAAATGTCAGAGCTTTTCAGAAATGGCCTATGTAAAATGAAGTAATGCTTTGTATAAGGATCTTTCTTGTATATTTTTTCATTGACTATTTCTCAAGGGAGTTTACTTGGACTCTGAAAGTCTGGAGTTTCTTAATTTGTTTAGAGTGAAGTACATTTAATTGTCAGGAGAGTTATAGTCTCAACTGTTTATGGCTTGGATCATTTCAAAATCAGAGTGAAGCCCACTGGAAGGCATTATTGTGTTAGTGGCATAGTTTCTATTCCTGGCTTAGGAAGGTTAATAACTGGCTTCCATGAGGCCATGTTGGGCAGTGGTTACATGTGTGGGCTCCGGACCCAGATAGCCAGTTAACAGCTGTGTACCCTTGGGAAAGGTTATAATGAGGATTGAGTTACTATGTCTTGGCCTAGTGTGTGGACCATGGTAAACATACAACAGTTCTCTTGGTTGTAGCGGTTATGCTGCAGTTGGGTTGTCATACTATAATGTTGCAGTAGTTAGAGAGCTTACAATATGGTGATTTTAAGTCTAGGAACCAGTAGATACGGCAAGACCTAGTTAGATCCATTTGTAGTTCTGAAATCTAAGACACGAATCTTAAATTTGACACAAAACTTATTTGGTGGTAAAACTTGATGTGCTGATATTAGACCATTGATAGTTGGGTTTTTTTTTTTTTTTATTTTATTTAGTATGGCTACTCATAATATTTGTACATTTTGCTGCAGGAATACTGTATTTGACATGCTACAGCCCATGGAGTGTTCACATTACATAGCGCCTCCCTAAAATCTGAAGATTTCTGAATTCTAAAACATACCTGGTCAAAATGGCCTCACACAGGGGATGGGATACTTGTAGCCCCAAAGTTTACTGTAGTCAGGAACAAATGGAAGGCTGAGACCAAGAGCTTTTAGGGGTGAGCAGCATAGGGCTGAGAGGATCACAGCAGACGAATATTAAGGGACTGGGACTGGAAAGATCGGACACCAGCAGGTAGAGCACACCTGCGGGATGCTCATGCTGGGTCGAGACCTCTGCCTTCCAGCTGCTTTTACCTCCCTCCCTTGGTAAGAAGACATGCTGGGATGTGGGCCTCCATGATTAGATGGGGTGGCTAAATGGAGAAGGGGAGCCACTGTGATGGGGAGTCAGGAGGCGTATTTTGAGAGTGCTTCTTCCCTCTTCTCTTGGGAGTAGAGATGGACTGGAAGACCCCCTGGAGGATACAGGGCTGGTCCAGCAGCAGTTGGACCAGCTGTCCACAATCGGGCGCTGTGAGTACGAGAAGACGTGTGCGCTGCTTGTGCAGCTGTTTGACCAGTCTGCCCAGTCCTATCAGGAGCTGCTCCAGAGCGCCAGCGCGAGCCCCATGGACATCGCGGTGCAGGAGGGTGAGTGGACACGGATGCCGCCTGGAAGAGGGTACTCGAAGCACCCTTTCACTTGTTGCCACCTCTCTTTTTCCCCTTCCCCCCACCAGAAGATTTCTGCCATCATCAGTTAGTGCCACATACATAGAAGACTTTGATAACACAAGCCACAGAGAACTAGGGAAGAGCAGCTGAAATCATATCTGCAGTGGGTGTGTTTAACTGTCAGAAAGTGCTGCACTAAAAATAATGACCCCGTCTCAGAGGGGCACCTTGGTTGTCTAATGAAGTTTCCCCTTGGCGTCACCCTCAACAGAGCAGAGGAGTAGCCGTACTCTGGGACAGCAGTCAGACTTCATGGCTTTTTCCAGTGTTCTTAGATTAAGGAAGTTCTTAGTAAGAAATGAACTTCACGATGAAGAATTTCTTGATGAAATGATTGCTGGAGGTGACACTGAGGGGTCTTCTTCCTGTTGCAGGAAGGCTGACGTGGCTGGTGTACATCATCGGGGCAGTAATCGGGGGCCGGGTCTCTTTTGCCAGCACTGATGAGCAAGATGCCATGGATGGCGAGCTTGTCTGTCGGTAAGTGCCCCACAGAGGCTTCCTGTTTCACCGCTTCAACCCTCCACCCACTTTGGGGTTCTGAGACCATGGGAACAGGGCATGCTTCTGTTAGTGCTTTTCTCCCCATTTATGGAATATAGTCTTACGAAGCTGATGGCCTGTGAAAATAAGGGGCTGAGCAGCAAGGACTTTGCCTGCAATCCTTCCTAGAAGACCATTTGCAGTAATTCAGCAAGGAAATGATGGATACAGAATTAGGAGTATTAGGATACACAGTGGAGAGTAGCTTTTAGTTCTCTTTAAGTGCAGTATCTCAAAGTTAATGAAATATGGACTGCTTTTGCCTTACTCTAGAGTAAGTCTAAAGGAAATTGTGGGTCTTCAAGTATCCCCAAGATGAAATTACAGAATTTCTTCAGCCTTTCAAAGCTCTTAACCATACACTTTTCTACCTACAGGATTTCAGGTTCTTTTGTGTCTGTGTGATCTTATTAAAAACCTGTGATTTCTAAAACTTTACCTAACAGAAAAATAAAAAGGCAGGATTTTTTTTAATAGCCTGGCACAGAGGTTCTCAAACCTTTTCTTCAGGACTCTTTACTTTCTTTAAAAGGATTGAGGCCAGGAGTTCCTGTCGTGGCGCAGCGGAAACAAATCTGACTAGTATCCATGAGGATGTGGGTTCAATCCCTGGCCTCGCTCAGTGGGTTAAGGATCCGGTGTTGCTGTTGCTGTAAGCTGACAGCTACAGCTCCAATTCAGCCCCTACCCTGGGAACTTCCATATGCCTCAGGTGCAGCCCTTAAAAGCATAAATAAATAAAATTGAGGCCCTCAAAGAGCTTCTGTTTATATGAGTATCTATTGATATTTTTTGTTAAAATGTAAAACTGAGACGTTTTACTAATTCATTTAAAAATAACGATGAGCCCGGGAGTTCCCGTTGTGACTCAGCAGGTTATGACCCCGACTGGTATCCATGATGATGCAGGTGTGATCTCTGGCCTCTCTCGGTGGGTTAAAGATGGGACATTGCTGAAAGCTGCAGCATAGGTCACAGATCCTGTGTTGCTATGTCTGTGGTGTAGGCTGGCAGCTGCATATCCGATTTGACTCTCAGACTGGGAATTTCCATATGCCACAGGGACAGCCCTAAAAAGCAAAAAACAAAAACAATAAGCCCATTCCATATCAACTTATATGATGTTGTTTTTAATAACTATTTTTTCAGAAGAAATTAATGAGAAAAATTGCTTTGTTTTCATATCTGCCGTAGTAGTAGTCAGCTGGATTATTCTCTTCTCTGCTTCTGAGTCAGTCTGTGATGATATACTCCTTGTAGCCTCTGAAAAACCCCACTGCCCCATTATGGGAGAATTCAAATGAAAGAGCAAATAATGTTTTAGTATTTTTATGAAAATGGTTTTGTGACTTTGCAGAGCACTACTACCCTAAAGGGTTCTAAACTTTTAGATGCTCTCTTTAGAGATAAACACATTTTAACATGATGCCTTAGAATTTATTGGTCCCCGGACATTTCGGTCCAAAATTTTTATTCTAAATATGAAAGTCCCTATTTGTCTGTTTCTACCCCCACTTTATTTATCTGATGCCCATCTGCACTTAGGTGCTTTAATATTGGCAGACGTCTTGAAGAGTTGAACAAAGATTTGATAAGGATGAAGTCTATTACCTTTCTGATTCTGTAGCCTGGTGTGATGCTGTGTGTGTCGTAATGTAACTTGAATTTAGACAGTGTCTTGTGTACTGGTTCTCAGCTTGTGTGTTACAACACAGAGACTGAGTCTAATTCAATCAAGATGTCACAAATAGTTTGTTAAATACTTTCACACTGTCAGAATCTCACATGACTCACTTTAGTAATGTCATTCTTGTTCATTCAGCATTCACTCACTGGCATTCCAGTGTGCTTTCTTTTGGGGGGATGGGCACAAGGAAAGAGGATGAAGTCACAGGTAGCATATCTGCTCTTGGTCCCTGGAAGTGTTACCTGCCTGGGAACATTATCCTTCACGTGTCTCTTTTCCTCTTCTGGTTCCATGAGGAAAAAAAGATTGAGAACCACTGGCTTAGTCAGTCTCCCTCATTTTATAGATGAGGAACTGGGGCTGAGAAAATAAATTGCTCTACTCAAGTTCTCACAGAAGTTTCAAAGATGACGGTTATTGCCTATACTAGTGTTTTTTCCACTATTTTAAAGCAATTACAGGTTCTGCCTTCATCTACAGTCTCAGGAGACTGGACGTTTTAGACATCCAACTAGTCACTCATATTCGTGACTCCTGTGGGGGCAGAAATGGAGGATTTGTTTTCTCAGCAGAGCAGAGCCCGCTTTTCCAACGGGGTGGGTGAGGAGGGCACCATGGGACTGTTTCAGGGTAGATTGATTTTCTGTACCGACCGGGATATCTTGCTGTTGAGAGAATCGTTGCTCTTCTTCCTCTAGGGTGCTCCAGCTGATGAACCTAACAGACTCGCGCTTGGCTCAGGCGGGTAATGAGAAACTAGAACTGGCTATGCTGAGCTTCTTTGAACAGTTTCGTAAGATCTACATTGGGGACCAGGTGCAGAAATCCTCTAAGGTAACAGACTCTCCACTGTTCCATTTAGTTCTTATTCCTGCTTGTGGAGTTTCTAATTAGGAGAAAGGGCTGATAACAGTTTGGATACAATCTCCAGACTTTATGTATCAGGATAATCCAAATGTTTCCTCTTAGTCTGTAGAGTCAGGGGAGACATGTCCAAGAAGTGGGTCCGTTTTTATAGGACTTTATGTGCTTAATAAACAGCCAGTTAAAATACTTGTTGCTTGGAGTTCCCCGGTAACCTAGCGGCCTCGTCACGGCAGTGGCTCAGGTTCAGTCCCTGGCCTGGGAAACTTTGTGTGCCACAGGCATGGCCAAAAAACTAAAAAATAAAAACATCTGTCCATCTCCCCCAAATCGGCAATTCTCAGTCTCTGTACATGAATTGATATGCAGAATGGCAGGTTTTGACAGTCTTTTTGTAATTTCAGGGTTGAAGGGGGACCAGTAAGATAGCTCAGCATCTCTCAAGTGTTTAGTGATACTTAGAAACTAGCTCTAGTTCATTCCTTCAGTAACGACTTGCCCCAGCATCTTGTCCATTTTCTTCTTACGTCTGCCCTCCTGAATGAGGACAAAGACAGTGTTGGGATGTGAGTTCTCTAATCCATATTTTCTGGTTACTTTCTCTTCCCTAAACACACCACCAGCTGTACCGCCGCCTCTCAGAAGTTCTTGGCCTGAATGACGAGACCATGGTCCTCAGCGTCTTCATCGGAAAAATGTAAGCGTTTGGGCTTGCCGCCAGCAAGAGTCCCTTGCAGTCCTGTTGCACCTGTAAAATGTGATCTTGGCATTGTGCTACCAGTGCCTTGGTATTCCAGCATTGATCGTTTGCGTCAGAAAATTGTGCATTTGAGTGTGTGACAAGCTGTGCTTAGAGATGTGGCCCGGCCCCAGAGCATTCCAGGCTTGTACAGGCAAGGATTTGATTTTGTTCCTGAGGAATCTCATCTGCAGCCTCTGGAATCACAGGTGAAGCCCTGTGGTGGCATTAGCACAACGGACCTTCCTCCCCAGTGATCAGTGCTCAGGCTCCCACCAGATCACCCTGCTGCCAGGATGCCCAGAGGGGGCATTCACTTTCTGGTGCTGATGTCCGCTAGGTGTGCCCCCCAGGAGGAAAGCCCCACTTGCACACGAGCTTACGCCTCTCCAACAGCATCACACCCTTGGAGAGTCTTGAATTTCCAAAATCTGGTGCTATTATTTGAATTGTCATCAAAGTTGGAGCTCCTCATTGGCCCTTTTTTGGTTCTTTTTTTTTTCTTTTCTTTTCTTTTCTTTCTTTCTTTTTTTTTTTTAAAAAGTTATACCCCTTTGTTTACATGTCCCCCTTTTTAGGAGCTCACTTTATCAAAGCACACCCAAGAAGCCCGATATATTACCCAGGGCTATGTGCAGTGTGACGTTTTGCCCTCATCCAACCGTCCCAAACCTAAACACTCATGAGCTGGTTAATAATTTAAGATGACAAAAGCAAAGGGGGTCTAAAGGACTCTGCCAGCCAAGAATCCAGAAGCAAGGGCTACTAGAATTCTGCAGCTGACAGTGGATGGTGCAGGTGCAGAATTGCATACGTCTGCATGTTATCACTGCCGCAGAAATCTCTTACCCTTGCTGCAGAAATCAGCCCTGGAGTGCCCCAGAATTCCAAGGGCCTGGGTATGGGCCAGTGTAGCTTTGGAACCAAGTAGTGAAGATTATCTGAAGGATAATTTTTCTAGTCAACCAAATGTAAGTACAGAGATTTTATACCCATTTTTTGTGGTTGTGATGTCTGTGAATTGGTGATGCAGATGTGTGGTGATTCTTGATGGATGATTTTCTTCTTCTCCCAACCCTCAAGGACACCAGGCATATCAAAAGCGTCTCCTGCTTTTTTTTTTTCTTTTTGTTCTCCAGCATCACCAACCTGAAGTACTGGGGCCGCTGTGAACCAATCACCTCCAAGAC
Source organism: Phacochoerus africanus (assembly GCF_016906955.1). NCBI lineage: Eukaryota > Metazoa > Chordata > Mammalia > Artiodactyla > Suidae > Phacochoerus > Phacochoerus africanus. The sequence continues at coordinate 6,298,168 of NC_062558.1, forward strand.
ACTACAGCTTCTTAATGACCTCTCCATTGGATATCCTTTTCCAAGCCGGCTTCTGGGCAGAGCAGGAACTGGGGAGTGGAACTGGGGTGCCACAGAAATCATGGCCTCCTGCCGTTTCCACTTTAATTTAGCTTTATGTACACTTAAGTATCTCCTGTTCTCCTAGGGAACCAAAGGCAATACCCACATAGAATTCCAGACCCTAAAAATGAGCCAACCAACAAGCTAATAGTCTACCACAGACTTATTCCTGGCAGTCTCTTAAGATCCAGAAATACCCAGTAGGTCCGTCTGATAGATACACCCTCTGTAGCCAGGTTTTAGCATAGGTGGCACCAAAGTCCATCTGGATTGTCTATCAGTCTTTTGGTAGAAACAGCCTGATTACAAGCTTTGCAATAAAAGTAGTCACTACACTTCCTTTCGAGTTGATCTGCTGTAAAGGTTGAGTTGTTCTAAGACAGCCTTTGGCAACCAGAAGTCTGCAAGAGAAATAAGCCCTATAAAGATTATTCGAGTGACTTTTTTCTTAACTCTCCCAAAGGTACATAGCTCATTCCATCTAAGTGCATAGGAGAGAGGTTAATTCCCCACATGGTGGAGCCTTAGGCAGGCTTTGGGGCCGAATTTTCTCTTCGAAGCCTCATTGAGAAAAGCTCTTCTAGCATCATCATGATTCTTGGGAACTGCTGAGTATTATCTATTTTCTTACACATGGGAGTTTGGTATGGGTATCTCATTGATCAGTTAAATACTGTTTAGAAGAGAACAGTTTTTTCCCATTTGGCAGTGCCGTCCTCAGATGGTTAAGAAAAATACGTTATTGGGGTGTGGAACTCAGTAGATAAAGGAATTGTCCTTTGTCCTAGAAGATTCTCATCCTGCAGTAAAGATCCCTAGTTGGCATCACATTTTCCTTGACCTTCTTCCTTTGCCTTTACATACAGTAGTGTAAGGAAACTAGTGAAGCTGAGTGCAGTGCAGTTCATGCTGAACAATCACACGGTGAGTGATTGAGCCCCTCGTCCTGGCTCTGCTCCCCAGACAGCCCCGCATGCCACCTCAGCACATAAAGGAGGTGTTTACATTGAGTTCCTTGGTGCTGTTGCCACCCAAGACTGTTCCCTGACTCCCATCACTGCCAGATTACACTCTCTGTCAGAGCTGTTCTTTGGGATCCAGATAAATCACTGAATTATGGTAAAGTCGCCTACTATTATTCATACTAAGATAAATTATTAGGTAACAATAACGATAATTTTAAAAAAAAACTTTTTTTAATATCCCTCATACCCTTAAAGAATGATGATATAGCTAGCCATTAGCTTGAAAGGGCTCAGAAATTCTAAAATTACTGGCTTGCATTCTGCCTTTAACCATGTTTTTATCTTTTAAACTTGTTTTCTTTTTTTCAATAGAGCGAGCACTTTTCATTTTTGGGTATTAACAATCAGTCCAACCTGACAGACATGCGTTGTCGAACTACCTTCTACACAGCACTTGGGCGTCTCCTCATGGTGGATTTAGGTACTGCAACAAATCCTAGAAGCTTCTAAAGTAATCTGGCACTGTTCTAAATTTTTACTTGAGGATAGAAAACTAGATGTGGGGGAGGTCTTTGATGTTGTATCAACAGTAACAGGAGTTCCCGTTGTGGCGCAGTGGTTAACGAATCCGACTAGGAACCATGAGGTTGCGGGTTCGGTCCCTGGCCTTGCTCAGTGGGTTAACCATCCGGCGTTGCCGTGAGCTGTGATGTAGGTCGCAGACGCGGCTCGGATCCCGCGTTGTTGTGGCTCTGGCGTAGGCCGGCGGCTACAGCTCCAATTAGACCCCTAGCCTGGGAACCTCCATATGCCGCGGGAGCGGCCCAAGAAATAGCAAAAAGACAAAAAAATAAAATAAAATGAAAAAACAGTAACAAAACTCTGAAATAACAGTCTGCTTTCACCAAGCACACATCATGTTTTCGGGGTCCCTGTTGCTGGAAGAGAATAACAGTATGCATCTGAAGTTTTCATCTGATGTGTAGTGGTTTTGAAATTCTATTCATAAATCTCATCTGTAAAATAAAGGAATTGAAGAGTAAGATTCCTAAATGCCTCTTGTTGGCCAGGTAACCCCTCCTCCTGCATTGAGGTGCAACCCACCAGAGACAGATGGCCAGCACTGGCACATGTGACCCAGGAGAGCTTAGCACCGTTCCAGCTGTGGCTGTGATGTTAGCAGTTTGGGATCAGTTTATAACCTGAAGCTTAATAGTGTCATAATTTTTAGCTACTTAAATTTAACCCCACTAAAATTATATTATAAAACCTATATTTATGGAAGATTACCAAAAAGAAAAAAGAAAAGCCTCCACAAGCACCTGATTCAAGTATGAGTCTCATCCAGTCTCACCAGACTCAGTCCTTTCTCAACTGACTACAGTTCTCACTAAGGAAAAATAAATAAGTAACAGAGTACCTTGTACACATGAGAATCTCTGATGTTGAAGCTCAATGTCAGAAAAAATTAGGGCATCCCTGGACTAGATAATTTCTGTCGTGATTTTTCTAATTTAAAAGTTGTTTCTATATGCCCATTTTATTCTGAAGTTACAATTAATACCTATTGGGATAATGAAGGGACCCTTCTGAATTATCCTCAGGTCTGCACATCTTTCATACCATCTTGTTTTCCATGCATACATAACCTTGCGTTTTTTTATATTAGGGTCACACCCTGGGTTGTTTTCTTTACAGGAGAGGATGAAGACCAGTATGAGCAGTTCATGCTGCCACTCACAGCAGCGTTTGAGGCTGTGGCCCAGATGTTCAGCACTAATAGTTTCAACGAGCAAGAGGCAAAGGTGAGTCCTTTACCTACTGACCTATCAGTTTCTGGTTGAGGGCGGTCCCTGAGAGACTAAACTGGGTGTCACTGCAGAAAATAGCGCTTGTCTGTAAGTTTCCAATGATTTAGCTTTTTATTCAATCTCTTGGACTCCAGGGATTTTGAAGGAGAAGAACCAATGTAGGTTTATAAACTATTTTTATGTTAAAGTATGTTCTTAAACAGCCTTGAGGATTTTTTGTCTTAAGTTTTCAAATGTATTAGCATAAAGTTTTTTGTTTTCTCATTGCCTTTTTAATCACTATGGTACATTTACTTATGTCCCTTTTTCATTTTTAATACTGCTTTTAGTGCTCTCTTTTTTTTCTAGATCAGACCTGTTTTCTCATAATAAACTTTGCCCCACCAAAAAAATTTTTTTCTCTCTTTTTTTTTTTCCTCTTTTGTCTTGGGCTCATTTTTATCTGTATTTTCTGTTTGATTCATTTCTTCTCTTAATCTTTATTGTCATACATTCTCCTTGGGGTTATTCTGTTGTTGTAACTTAACTTTTCAGCCTTTCTTTTCTAATATGTAATCATTTAACAATGTTCCTCTAAGTGTATTATTCCACGAGCGGTGGTTTGTTTGTTTAAATTAGGGTAAAAAACAGGAGTCCCCGTCGTGGCACAGTGGTTAATAAGTCCAATTAGGAACCATGAGGTTGCGGGTTTGATCCCTGGCCTTGCTCAGCGGGTTAAGGATCCTGCATTGCCGTGAGCTGTGGTGTAGGTTGCAGATGCGGCTCGGATCCCGCGTTGCTGTGGCTCTGGCATAGGCTTGGCAGCTACAGCTTCAATTAGACCCCTAGCCTGGGAACCTCCATATACCACGGGAGCGGCCCTAGAAAAGGCAAAAAGGCAAAAATAAATAAATAAATTAAATAGAACTTAACCATTTTAGCCATTCTTTAAAATTTTTTTGTAGTTGATTCAGAATGTATTGTAGTTGATTCCATTCAAAAATTATATTGCTATGATTCAGTTTTTCATTTTTTTTCCCCATATGGTTTATCACAGGATACTGAATATACATCCCTGTGTTAGACAGTAAGACCTTGTTACTCATCTCGTGTATAACAGATGCATCTGCTAACCCCAAACCCCCAGTCTCAGGCATTGTTAAGTGAGCAGTTTAGCAGCATTAAGTATATTCACATTGTTGTGAAACAAATCTCCAGAATCCACAAGTTTTATTATGTAACATTTTCATTATCGTTCAGTTCTTTGTATTTTCTAATTTCCATTAAGCTTTCTTCTTTGACCTTTGAGTCATTTAATGGGTTTATGAATTTCCATATATATGGAATTTTTAAGTTACCTTTAGTTATTGATTTCTGGCTCAGAATTATCATTGCTTTGTTTTTGCTTTCCTCATCTTTTTACTTTATGCGCACCTGCTCTCCTTATCTCTATATATCTCTGAACCAAAACCAGAAAACACTAGGCTATTAATATTTATAGGACTTTTTTGCAGTGTTCATAAATGACACTGACACTGAATTTTAGAGCCACCAAATAGCCTGGGGTATTGCCCCTCCCGCCCCCCATACCAGGCTTTACCTGACATTCTAAAGTTCTTTTTCATCTTTAAAAAGCTTCTAGGAGTTCCCGTCGTGGCGCAGTGGTTAACGAATCCGACCAGGAACCATGAGGTTGCGGGTTCGGTCCCTGGCCTTGCTCAGTGGGTTAACAACCCGGTGTTGCCGTGAGCTGTGGTGTAGGTTGCAGACACGGCTCGGATCCCGCGTTGCTGTGGCTCTGGCGTAGGCCGGTGGCTACAGCTCTGATTTGACCCCTGGCCTGGGAACCTCCATATGCCGCGGGAGCGGCCCAAAGAAATAGCAAAAAAAAAGACAAAAAAAATCTTCTAGTTTTCTCTCCAAATTAGCAAAGAAGTCTGAACAACACCATTTGTCCAACTCTCCCCCCTCTTTTTTTTTTTTTTGGCCACAGCAGTGGAAGTGCCCAATAACCTAACCACTAGACAAGGGAACTCCCACAACTCTCTTCTCTCTACCCCAGTGTTCTGCAATCTGAGATGAGTACCATTCAAAGCTAAGGTTAATGTGGAACATCAATAACAGGCTGGAGTATCAACCACTGTGGAGGATTGCTGAGGGCTCTCAGTGAATTTCCCCCATCACGTTACTTCCATACAAAGCAAGTAAAGTTAATGACAAGAACCAACTTGGCCATGAACAACAGTGTTAGCGTATCTTTGTCGTGCCTCATATAACAAGTTTTTAGATTGCCCACATCTTACTTAAAATTGAGTTTAGGAATAAAACTATTTGTTTAAAACTGGCTAGTGGCAGAAATGTAGAGTTTTTGACAAATGAATCAGAATATTCAAATGTGCTACCTCCTTGAGCCTGCTGGTGACTTAATGCTTTAAAAATTGACTATTCAGAGCCCACTTAAGGAAGCATTGGATTTGGGAGTTCCCATTGTGGCGCAGTGGTTAATGAACCTGACTAGGAACCATGAGGTTGCAGGTTTGATCCCTGGCCTTGCTCAGTGGGTTAAGGATTCAGCGTTGCCATGAGCTGTGGAGTAGGTCGCAGATGCGGCTCGGATCCCCATTGCTCTGGCTCTGGCGTAGGCCAGGGCTACAGCTCCGATTAGACCTCTAACCTGGGAACCTCCATATGCCACGGGAGCGGCCCTGGAAAAGGCAAAAGAAAAAAAAAAAAAAAGAAAGCATTGAATTTGGAGTCTTGGTGTTGTAAGTCCTAATGCTGGCCCTCTTATTACCTACCAGCACGAGTGTTGGCAAGTTATTTGAGCTCATTGGGCGTCAGGCTCTTTTTCTGTAAGAGTGTGGTATTAGTGCTTTACACTTCCAAGATCTGACCTTTCAGTCTCTTTTCTCTACACTTCAGCCAGAGGGCAGGTACCTTGTAGACTCTCAGCCTCCTCCTGGCAGGGTCTGCACTTGAGTTCCTTTGGTGCTGGCACCTTTGTAATGAGATGTGGTACCAGACCTTTAGGAGTATGGCTCTCTCCTTCCCCTTGTGTGGATGTTTTTGCCTTTTTGTTGCTGTTGTTGTGCTCCCCCTCTTGAATAAGCTTCTTTGCTTTTCTGCTTTTTAAATATGATTTATCACATTAACGTCTTAAAATTTTAGCCTCTATTTTTGCTGTGATGGGCCAGGAACCACCTCTTTTTCTTGGCATAATAAGCTTCCAAAACTAATTATCCAAGTGAAAAGATTTTAATGGAAGAAATCAGTTCAGAATATTTGCGAAGGCATATTTGTTGATTGAGGGGAGGAAGCATTTGATTACAGATAGGTGCAGCCCCCATCAGGTGTTTATAGGTTTGATTTTCCTTCTATTTTTAACTTTATTTTTTGCCTTCTACTACAGAGAACTCTAGTTGGCCTAGTGAGAGACCTGAGAGGGATAGCTTTCGCCTTCAATGCCAAGACCAGCTTCATGATGCTGTTTGAATGGATGTATCCTAACTCATACTAGGGGCATACCACAGCAAGCCTTAACTGGAGTGTGTAGGGGTGGGGGAGTCATCAGGGAAGGAGGGGAAAGGAATTGTGAGGCAAGGAAGGTGAAGTCCTGCCGTATGTCCTGTAAGCTGTCATTCCATAGTGGTCTACGATGCTCCAATGGCGTAATGCTGCCTGCTCTGGGCTCTGAGATTGGGAAATGGGTGAGGCAGCTTTTCAGTTTCTCTTTTGGGGTCCCATTATAAATGTTACGTGTGAATTTTGCCATACTTAGAAAAAACAGACTTTTCAATCTACTTTTTAAAAAAGAAAAAGACAGCTCACTAGGAATTAGAACTAACCTTAAAACTTCATAATCTTGAACAAATCACTTCCAATCTAAGCACCTCTGTTTCTCAAATAGTGGCGTAAAGGAAAGAGCTGATAGCCTCTCATAGTGGTAAGAGGAAAAATAACAGTATAGAATACATTGTGCTTCTTAGGAGAAAGACATTATGTCAATTACGGTGTGTCATTAGATGCCTATTACAAGTTAAAGGATACATATTCACTTTAGCACCTTCTGGTTAGAAAAACTCTAAGATTAGCAAGCAAGAGACAGGAAACTAGAGAACTGTAATTTGGCAATTTGTGCTTGACCAGTAGTGAGAAATTACTTTCAAATCTGTACCTTCTGGACGCAGAATTCCTCCTTAGCTTTTCATCTGCAGCTATCCATCCTACATGCCAATTCTCCAGCGGGCAATTGAGCTGTGGTACCATGATCCAGCCTGTACCACACCTGTGCTCAAGCTGATGGCTGAATTGGTTCATAATAGGTAAGTGGAGAGATTTTCAAAGGGCACGATGCCCTTTTATCCAAGAAATCCCTGAGATAATTTACCTTTACCTAGCATTTTCAGCAGATTATAGAAGATAATTGAGTTCACTACTGTCAAAACTTGAAAACCTCTAAAATATTATATATGTTTTTATTTGTTTGAGAGAACAGCATCCCCAGCCACACAAAGCCATAGCTGCTTGCAGGAAATAAGTCACTTTTAAAAAGAGTCTTAAGAGGGGAGTTCCCGTCGTGGCGTAGCGGAAACGAATCCGACTAGGAACCATGAAGTTTTGGGTTCGATCCCTGGCCTCGCTCAGTGGGTTAGGGACAGCATTGCCATGAGCTGTGGTGTAGGTCGCAGACACGGCTCAGATCCCGTGTTGCTGTGGCTGTGGCGTAGGCCAGCGGCTACAGCTCTGCTTGGACCCCTAGCCTGGGAACCTCCACATGCCACGGGTGTGGCCCTAAAAAGACAAAAGATGAAAAAAAAAAAGTCTAAAGAGGGAGTTCCTGTCGCAGCTCAGCAGTAAATGAACCGGACTAGGATCCATGAGGACGTGGGTTTCATCCCTGGCCTGCCTCAGTGGGTTAAGGATCCAGTGTTGCAGTGAGCTGTGGTGTAGGTCGAAAATGAGGCTCGGATCTGGCATGGCTGTGGCTGTGGCGTAGGCCGGCAGCTGTGCTGTGATTTGACCCTTAGCCTGGGAACCTCCATATGCCATGGTGCGGCCCTAAAAAAATAAATAAAAAGAGTATCTATTGTGCCAGATAAAATCTCTGCCCACTTAGATGTTAGGTTGTAGGGGTACAGCAGACAGTAAAGCAAGTGTGGAAGATCATTTCAGACAGTGGTATGTGCTATGAGAAAATAAGGTAATAAAACAGAAGGGAATTGATGGAGAAGAGTCAGAGAAAGCCCCTCAGAGAAGGTCATGTGAGTAACGGCCAGAAAGATGCTGGTAGCCCTGCAAAGATAAGAGGAAGGGCATTCTAAGCAGAGGAAACAACTGCAGAGGTCCTGAGATGGGCAGGCTTGCTGGGACTTGAGACAGCAGAGTGCCACTGGCCAGAGCCTGCTGAGTGAGGGCGGGCCGTGGTGGGTGGCCACTTAGTTAAGCGGTGGCTGAAGAACGGCATGCAGCCTCATTACATGGGGAGCTGCTGGAGTGTTTCAACCAAGGGATTAAAATGGTCTCACTGACATCATTTAAAGTGTCATTCTAGCTCTACTTGGAGAATAAGACTGTAGGGGCAAGAGTGGAAGCAGAAGGACCATATGGGCAGATGGGTTCAGGGCATGCTGTAGAGCTGGACCTCGACGAGAATCAAGGGGACTTCTGGGTTTGAGACCTTAGCAGGGAGGGTCGGTGACGCTCATCAAGTCTAGGGGAGCAAAGCAAGGAGGAGGATGCTGGTCCAGGGGACAGTGAGGAACCCAGCACTCAGGTGCTGACATCGTTTGCCCTCCCTGCCTCCTGCCCTGTGGCATTCCCAGTCCCTTTACGTCTTTCCTTATAAAGAGGCTTGTACCCCCCCCCCCAGTTGCCACTAAACTATAGGGTAAACGTGGATTAATATCTGAAGGGCTGTGAGTTAGTAATACCAAGAAGTAACTGTGGTCGAAGCTATACTTAAACCACATTGAGAAGTTGAAGAGAACAAATTTACATACTGCCTCGTTTTCTTTGTTTCTTAAAAATCTTTTCAATTGGAGCAGTAGAGCTTGAAGCTAGCATTTTTGTCTTCAAGATAGAGGCTGTATGACTGGTTAAATTCTTGGATTAATTTGATTATTTCACATTAGTACAGGTAGCCTGCATCTTTCATGCAAAAAGAATCACCTAAGTACTCAGGTGAGAGCCAGGAGCATGTCTTCCAGCAGCATGCCTCTGACTTCCCTCTGTTCTTTGCTCAGATCCCAGAGGCTGCAGTTTGATGTCTCTTCCCCCAATGGCATCTTGCTCTTCAGAGAAACCAGCAAGATGATAACAATGTATGGTAAGTGCTTCAGAGGAGCAGACCCCTGGGAGTGAATTCCAGCTCAGTCGCCACACTGCAGGGTGGGTCTCGGGCTGTGCTGCTCATACCCTTGTGCGACAGCACCTTCGGTGGCAAGAGTTAAGAGGGCTGAGTGGGCATGCAAACTGTCGGTTACCATGTGGTTGAATCAGCATGTATCACGCGTCTCCTCAGGCAATCGCATCCTGACACTAGGAGAGGTCCCAAAGGACCAGGTCTATGCACTGAAGCTCAAGGGCATCTCCATCTGCTTCTCCATGCTGAAGGCTGCTCTCAGTGGGAGTTACGTCAATTTTGGAGTCTTCCGTCTCTATGGGGACGATGCCCTGGACAATGCTCTACAGACCTTCATCAAGCTGCTCCTCTCTATTCCCCACAGCGACCTCCTGGTAAGCCCAAAGCCTCATTGACAGGATCTGAGCTCCTCATCATGTGTCATGTTTAGTCTGGTTTTTTTGTTTGTTTGTTTTTCCTTTTTTTTTTTTTTCCTGAGACCATGAGTGACTGTTGAACTAGAAGCCAGTTCCAGCTAGGTCTTCTGTCTTCCTGTCTGAAGGGAACTATTTGATTTAAAGATCTTGCTTCATGTGTGCTGAGGTACACAGCACCTAGGCTGATTTTCGTCATTCTTCTCCCACAGGATTACCCCAAGCTCAGCCAGTCTTACTACTCACTACTGGAAGTCCTGACCCAGGACCACATGAACTTTATTGCAAGCCTGGAACCTCATGTCATCATGTATATTCTCTCTTCCATTTCCGAAGGACTTACTGCACTTGGTAAGCACTGGGTTGGTTGGTTGGCTGGTTAGTTTTTACCATTTAACTAAGCAGAAAGGGGAGAATCTTGCCCCAGTATCCAAAAGGATTACTGCTTCGGGGAGTTGGCCCTAAACAGAGTATATAACTCATGGGCACATTCTCATCCAGCAAAAACTCACTGATCCCCTCCTAAGGACCAGGCACTGTGCATGCGAGGCAGGAGCTTTAGGAGCTAGGCTTTAGGGGCTTTTTATCTGGAAGATGAAACAGACATGTAAAAAGACAACTGCCTGTTTACCACATTTAACCTACTTGCACACAGCAGTAGGGGTGAGTACCAGGTGCTGTGGGAGAGCTGGGGAAGAATCCTTAACCTCCTGGGTTTAAGGAGCTAGGCTCCTGCAAGGCTGGCCTAAGGATGGGTGTCAAAGCATAAAGCTAAAGGCTGAGCAGCAGGCGTTTTCCCGTTAGTCGGGGAGGATGCTTCCTAGTATCAGGAACAGCCAGTACCAGCCCCTAGAGGCCAGCAAGAGCCAGGAAATCCACATGGCTGGCACCTTTGCACAGGAGGAGAGAGGAAGCAAGAGAAGCTGGAGGGGCAGATCTAGAGATCACCAAGGGTGCTCTTCAGTCAGGCCAGGTGCTTGGAGTCTGTCCTTAGGGCAGTGCAAGCAGTGGAAGGGTTGACACAGCCAGCTCTGTATGTTTGTCCATCCTACTCCACCTGGGTCTAGTCAACCATCTTGTCAACCAAGCCGCCTTCCAGCAATCTTAGTAGGTGTGTATGTGTTCAGAGAATAAAATACATTGTTATATTAGGCTGAGCAAATGCACAGAGAATGACTTTTGGATTGTCTACTGTGGTGAGTCAGCCACACTTCTGTGCCACTTCTTTGATAGGCATTTACTTCCAGCAGGGTGCGGAGCCATATCTGGAACAGTCTAGCCAGGGTATCAGACCCTGCTTCGAAGGCTGCTTTACAGCTTCTTAAAAATAGAGGACCCACTGTGGTACAGTAGAAATGAATCTGACTAGTAACCGTGAGGCTGCAGGTTCGATCCCTGGCTTCGCTCAGTGGGTTTAAGGATCCAGTGTTGCCATGAGCTGTGATGTAAGTTGCAGATGTGGCTTGGATCCCATGTTGCTGTGGCGTAGGCCAGTAGCATGCCATGAGTGCGACCCTAAAAAGCAAAAAAATTAAAAAATAGAGGAACTTCTGCGTGAGTGGAAACGGGACAGTTTACTCTTGAAGGGATTCATCCCTTAGTCCCCTGGCCTCGTCTCACCCAGGTAGCTCTTTCTGCAGCCTGGGCTGTAGTGTCTGCAGCTTCCTGCCACACCTTCCCCCGGAGATGCCATAGGTAAATAATAGAGTGCCCCACTCTAACAAACTATAGATACTGACAGGCTTTGTGAAGCTGCGTTTAGTGACCCAGGGAACAGATGTGAGTAGTACAGGCTCACATCTCAGACTTGGATTCTAACCACTAGCAGTGTGATCTGGAGGGAAGACAACTACCTCTCCAAACTTAGTTTTTCTCATTTATAAAATGGAATACCTGCCTCCTGGAGTTCTCAAAAGAATAGAGGTAATAACTTCTTGTATGCACAACAATAGCACAATATCTGGCAATAAACGTACTTGCTATATACAGTACAAGCTTTTTGTTATTTTTTTTATGAAGCAGAAGACGTAAATCCACATCACACTGAGTCAGTAATTTCAGTATTATTTCTTTATATTGGTAGCTTTTATGACACACTTGCTTTCAAACTTAGAATGGGACCTTGGTGGACGGCGAGGGTGAGAGGTTAATAGGCAGCATCCTAAGCCATGGTCTTGGCTGAACTGGCCACAGTTCCCAGTTGGCCTGGGTACCTCTTTGGGATCTCAGCTGAGGGCATCTGACACTTGCCCAAATCACCATGAGCAGCTCTCTTCCACCTCTGCCCTTTCTTCCAGACACCATGGTATGCACAGGCTGCTGCTCCTGCCTGGACCACATTGTGACATACCTCTTCAAGCAGCTGTCACGTAGCACCAAGAAGAGGACGACGCCCCTGAACCAGGAAAGTGACCGCTTTCTGCATATCATGCAGCAGCATCCAGAGATGATCCAGCAGGTGAGGATCGTGAGGGGCGGGAGGCAGTGTGGGGTGTTCCACAGTGGAAGAACCTCTCTGCGAGAGGGAGGGGAGGCCAGGCAAGATGAGGCGTCTGACTAACATCTTACCTGGTTGATGCTGCCAAGGCGAATTTAAGTCTTGAATTGCAATAGAGTTTGAGTTTGCTGAGTAATCACTGGATATGGATATAGAAAATCAGAAAAAAAAAAAATCAGGTTCTGAGTTGTTCTCAGTGTCACACTAACCTCCATGCCTTGGGCCTGTCCTATGAGCACTATCCTCCTTCCCTGACAATGACTTCGCTCTTCCATTGCCATAAATGGAGCATGACTTGGCAGTACTTAGCTGTAAAATGTATACTGCCACTTGCAAAATAGAAACAAGAATGCAGGACAAAAGGAGATAACTGAAGACAAGGAGATCAAACCATATGCTTGCCATTATTTTATTTGTTTGCAACATTGTTTCAAAAATAAGATATGTAGAAATATACCAGAAAAAAATAGATAAGGAAAAGGAATCAATGGAATTATTTAGATTTTTAGCCAACGGTAGTTTAACCAATCTCATTTTGTCTTCAAAATGAGTAGTGGGGAGTTCCCCTCATGACTCAGTGGTAACGAATCTGATTCGTATCCATGAGGATGCGGGTTTGATCCCTGGCATCACTTAGTGGGTTAAGGATCCGGAGTTGCCGTGAGCTGTGGTGTAGGTTGCAGCTCAAATCCCACGTTGCTGTGGCTGTGGTGTAGGCTGGCAACTATAGCTGATTCCACCACTTGCCTGGGAACTTCCATATGCCATGGGTATGGCCCTAAAAAGACCAGAAAGAAAGGAAAAAAAAATGAGAGTAGTGAACATCCCCAAAATGTTATAAAGCTCTTCTAAGAAAAGTTCTTGGGAGCTATACTGGGAACTAGAGTGCAAGGTGGTTTTGCCTTGTTAGAGTCATTTACTTGACCCATCCCATTCCCAGAAAAATCAGGGTTAACTGGGAAGGTCCTTTTTTGTGTGTCTTTTTGTCATTTCTTGGGCCGCTCCCGTGGCATATGCAGGTTCCCAGGCTAGGAGTCGAATCGGAGCTGTAGCCGCCAGCCTACACCACAGCCACAGCAACGCGGGATCCGAGCCGCATCTGCGACCTACACCACAGCTCACGGCAACGCCGGATCCTTAACCCACTGAGCAAGGCCACAGATCGAACCCACAACCTCGTGGTTCCTCATCGGATTCGTTAACCACTGAGCCACGATGGGAACTCCGGAAGGTCCATTTTTAAATGAATTACCAAACCAATTTAAAGAGCAGGGAAGGAAATACCTTAGAAACAAAACTTGCCTTATAACAGAAGATTAAAGTGATTCTTGATAAAATATTTATCTGGTCTACTCTAGACAGAAAAGTCCTTCATCCTAATGAACTCCTATATTTAGAACCCGTAATTCTGCCTTGGGTAGCCGCACACGAGGTCACTGCCTCTGGCTCTCCATCCCCAGATGCTGTCAACGGTGCTGAACATCATCATCTTTGAAGACTGTAGGAACCAGTGGTCTATGTCCCGACCCCTGCTGGGCTTGATACTACTCAATGAAAAGGTAAGAGAGCCAGAGCCGGGGTAGGCACGCATCTGGCTGTCACTGTCCAGGGCACCGTGAGAAACAGAAGCACCCCCGGTTTTTGCGGTGAAAGAGGGAAAATGGCCTACTTTCTGAGCATGTTCTACTCATGCTCTCAACAACACACAGTCACTTAATGGTTAGAAGTCAGCAACTGGTAGTACAGACAAAAGGTCAAGGATGAGGAAGTGTTAGAAGAGAATTACCTGGAGATCAGAGCACCTAAGACCTACATTCTAGTTTCAGCTCTGCTATAAACATAAGTAAGTCTAGAGATGGAGCTCCATGTGGCTCAATGGTAACAGACCCGGTTAGTATCCATGAGGACGTGGGTTCGCTCTCTGGCCTCGCTCAGTGGGTTAAGAATCCTGAGTTGCCATGAGCTGCAGTATAGGTCGCAGACGCTGCTCAGATCCCATGTTGCTGTGGCATAGGCTGTGGCGTAGGCTGGCAGTTGCAGCTCCAATTCCACCTATATGCCATGGGTGTGGTCCTAAAAAGACAAAAAAAAGTTAAGTCTAGAGATTCCTATAAAAGAAGAATCTGGATCATATGACCCTCACAGCATTTATAAATTTTAAAGTCTTGATTTTTAAGTAGGATAAAAATACATTGTCCTACAGGTACTTGCTTAAACTTGCTTGAACTTAAAAAAAAAAAAAAAGTATCTGTTTCTTCTTGGAGAACACACCTTCCATTTCTGCAGGTGATGGAAAGCTCATCAGCCTCCCCATTTTTTTCTCCTATAGTATTTTTCTGACCTAAGGAACAGTATCGTGAACAGCCAGCCACCAGAGAAACAGCAGGCTATGCATCTGTGTTTTGAAAACCTGATGGAAGGCATTGAGCGAAATCTTCTAACGAAAAACAGGGACAGGTGAGTGTAGAGGGCTCTGCCAAGAAATCCTAGGCAACTGTTATTTTTCAAATCACTGAAATGAGGGAGACCCCTTAAAAGTCTTAGAGCCATCTAAAGCAGTACTGCCCAATAGAATATCAAGCCATACAAGTAATTTTAAATTTTCTAGTTGCCACATCTAAAAGGGGGTGTTTAAAAAAAAAGCATTCAATTTAATATATTTTTAACCCATGTAGTCAAAATATTACCGTGTCATTTTGTAATCGGTATTTTTAAATGGAGAATTTTAACATTCTTTTTATTGAACTAAGTCATCAGGATCCTTTGTATTTTACACTTAAATTGTCTTTAATTTTAATTAATTTAAAATATGGTATTTAAAGTTCATTAAGGTGCAGTTGAACAACTGGATTTTAAATGTCTTTTAATTAGATTCAGTTCCTTAGTTACACTGAGCATATTTCACATGCTTAACAGCCACATGTGGCGGATGGCTACCATACTGGACAACACAGCTCTGTTGGCATTCAGAAATGAGACAGCTTCATTCTCTTCCAGCCCTCACTTTGTGAGAGTTACCTTCCATCTCTGTCAGTGAGATTCCTTTTGTGCTGCCATGAGCCCAAGGTGATCCTGCAAGCCCTAGATTTGACCAGATCTCAAGGCCTGCCCTGAAGCTGTCAGGTAGAAGAGGGCCTTAAACTAGCTCAACTTTCCCTTGAGGTCTTAAGACTGAGGTAAATTGACCTTAGAAATAGAACCCATTGATTCATGCAATTCTGCTCTTGGTAGCCACTAGTCTGCTCAAGACATTCTAGGCAGACTTTCCGCTTCCACCCCACTCCCCCAACCTACATGCATCCTCTCTGTAGGTTCACCCAGAACCTGTCAGCATTCCGTCGAGAAGTCAACGATTCGATGAAGAATTCCACTTATGGCGTGAATAGCAATGATATGATGAGCTGACACCTCCTTGGACTCCACGTGTACAGAGCAGCGTCCCTTTGGTCTGGCCCAGAGGGGCAAACAATTACAAAGGAGAGGGCCTGGCTGATCCTGGCCCCCTCCTCCAGGGGTGTGGGGAAAATGGCAAAGGTCAACTAGCTTCTTCCCCAGGGAATAGGGGTGTGAGTGCACTCACTGGGGGGCAGGGCGCTGCTGGTTCCGGGGGGACTGGGTGGGAAGGGTGGTGGGAGGAGACAGAGACACAAATGTGTGAGACTCCAGCCTCCTCCTCCTGGGGCCACCCAAGGGGAAAGAACCCCCAGTGTCCTGCCACAACCTGCCTTGTATAAACATGTACATTTTTTCATAACATTTTGAACAAGGTTTATATTGACTCAAGTTTAAAAACAAAGTGTGACTGAAAAATTTTTACAGAGTCTAGTGCACCAATGCTGATGTGAGGGGTTGTGTATGCGAGTGAGGAAAAAAAAATGTGTATTCTGGTGGCCTGAAGCTTTACTGGACGAGGATGTGTGAACGTGCAGAGATATATTTAGTGACACAGTGTAGAGAGGCAAAAAAAAAAAGTAAAAATTCCAAATGTATATTTTTTCTTATTGCCCTTTCCTTGCCCCCAAATTCTCACTTCCTGTTACTATATTACCCTTGTTATTAGGAACTCTAAGCCATGCAGAGCACCATCCCTCCCCCTCAGCCAGAAATGCTGCCCTGGGTCCCTTGGCCTCTTGCAGTGAAAGACAACTCCAGCTAAAAGTGTTTGGTGTTCTTAGCTTCATCCTCTTTCCCACTCTGCTTACCCTCATCCTCAGACAGATGCCTCTTGCTTTTAAAAGTCAGATGCGACCCTGTGATTTAGGGTTCCTAGTCTCTGCAAAGGTGGAGACCAGAGAGAAGGAGCTGAGCCAGCTGCTCTCCCTTTGAGCAGTCTGGATGAGTCCACCAGAGGCCCAGTGGCGTGTGGCCAATAACTTTCAGTCTTCCCCAGCCGTCGAGGCAGTGTGTGTGGATGTGTGCGTGTGGATATTTATATATGTACCCTGCACTCGTGAATGTATGAACTGGAGGAAGTTACTACAGTGGAGGGGTTCTTAATAACAAGGTCTGCCTAGCATGAAGTATTTAACATTCTCCCACTCCTTTAAAAATATACATTTTTATAAAATGAAAACCATAATAAATGTTTTGAATATTAAAAAAAATTAACCTACAGAGGAAAATTAATGGAGAAAGCTATTTGCCTTGTACTTTTTCCACAATTGTTGCTGCTAGTTGTACGCATCTCTAGTTCAGCTCTTGCCCATGGGACACTCATCAATTAGGTTTTATTTTTATTTCTCTCCTCTACCCCCAGAAACAAGCCTGTTGATTTTTTTTTTTTTTTCCTTCTCCTCTGGCGACTGTGTGGTGAATCCTTTCTTGCGTGATCAGGTTGCGGATAGACTTGTAAGGGTGTTTGCTGCATACAGTGTAAGCATTGTGACCGCCAATAAACTTCAATGGTTTCTACTGACGTGGTTTCAGCAATCAAGTCTAGTGTGTCTACAGGGACATGTCTCACTCTGAACACATGACGGTGTTTGAAACGTGCATTCCTAAAAGCCAGTGGGTGACAGGGACCGCTCAAGCTAACCTTGTGACATTAGCTTGTTGCTCCTTTGACTAAGTCTGACTCAGTGTCTTTTATCTATCTGTATATAGAAAATATGCTGGGTCCATAGCTATAAAAGTGAAGCCACTCTACCTCTTTATGAGCTTCCAGGCAATAACATTGGTAACCAGGAGAGAGGTAAGAATTGCAGAAACCCCAGTTAAGTTAATGTTCTGATGTCTGCTCCTCTAACGTGGACTGGGCTTCACTCATTAGACCCTGACATGTTTAAAGATAAATGTTATCCCTTAAAACACTGCACAGACCTCATGAGCCATAATTACCAAGTGAAGAGCACTATAGTTAACAGAGTATTTCTCATGCCCATGCTATGAAGTACTTAGGTATAAAAGAACTTGGTTGCCAGGAACATTGAAAAGTATTAAGGTACTACAATACCTACCTGTACCTTAATGCAGATTTATATTCAGTAATCACAGCTGTGGAGGGCCACTCTTGTCCACTAGATTTAGCTACTTTTTGTCTATTTGGTCTCTGGTCCAAAGTTATTTCAGTGACACCCCCCCCCCCAAAAAGTATATTCTAATAGCTAGAAGACAAATAGAATTGATTCATCTTAGCCAAGTCTGTATCTAAGCCTAACAAAAACTGAACACAGCCAGGCTTCATTCATATGCAGAATGCTGCAGTCACATGCTCCAGTGACCTGGAATTCTAATTTTGTAGTAAATAAGATAAAATACAACTTTCTCACAGGTACCTGAAAGAGAAATCCTCCCTGTCCCCAACTATCCTGAGCTACAGTTTTATCAGCAAAATCCCAAACCCCACCTTTCCTTCCACAAAAGCAATTTCAAAGGCAAAAAATTTAGCAGAGATGCTATCTCCTCAGTGCAGCCCTAAGCACTGTCCAATCACGACACAGTTAAAATCTTACCAAACATATCAAACTTTTAAACAGTAAAGCTGCTTTCTTGAACACCCCCAAAATAGCTTCTTTTTTTGTGATCAAGTATAAGCAGTTTCACACGATTCAGCCTAATCACTGTTCATCTTTAAACTTTGGTTCCTCAAGAAATCTCATGGCGGCTTTATTTAGTTGAAGCATGAGGTTATTACTTTCTAAGCTATCCTGGGCATCAAGTCAGGCATCTTTGGACAGTGTTTCCTGACACAGACTACCCTGACGTTAATAAAACACCTTGAGTCTTTATTGCAGATTACTAAACTGTATTATGTGTGTATGTATGTATTTGATTTGTTGGCTTTGCCAATAAATAGGGTTATCTATTCCCACTAAAGTATAAATCAGACAAAGGAAGAAGGGATTTGGCCAAGGATCAAATTTTAGGTTTCTAGATTTTAAGAAGTAAGGGCTTTCAGCCACATACCAATTTTCTAATGACAAGTAACAACCTACTAAGAAATAATAGTTTTATATTCTGCAAACACAAACTTATTAAAAACTTATTTTCTTCCCCCAAGTGGGAAAATGTTCTAATTCCGTGTGAAGTTTCAACCAAGTGTGGAAACAGGCCACTTTTCAAAACACCTGTGGTCATAGGGTAAGATGAACTGCCTCTAGAGTGCCAAAACACCTCTCTACATCCTGTCTACCACTGGCCAATCCTCTTTCCACCCAAAATTTTAAGCTACATCTACAAATAAACCTAGATCTACAAAGATAATTACAAGGCACCTGCAAAAGCCATAGCTCTGATAACAAGACCTGGGAAAATGTAAATAATGATAACTATTCTAAAAGTCCTAGTTCTTTAAATATTTTAAAAGTAAACTTGAATTTTTTTTTTTTTTTGGTCTTTTTAGGGCCATGCCCATGGCATGTGGAGGTTCCCAGTCTAGAGGTCATAGCCACCAGCCTATGCCAGAGCCACACAATGTGGGATCTGAGCCATCTGCGACCTATGCCACAGCTCGAGGCAACACCAGATCCTTAACCCAATGTCAGGGATCAAACCCACATCTTCATAGATGCTAGTTATGTTCATTAATCACTGAGCCACAACAGGAACTCCAAAAAGATGAGAATTCACTCACCAGCCATAATTACTACAGCAACCAAAGTTAGGTGCTAGATAATGTCTAAGGGTTCTTGCCTCTGTAGCTGGTCTCCTGAGTATTATATCTTAGGTTTCTTAAATACTCTGGAATTCACTGCTCAGCCACTTCAGTGTGTTTCAGGATCAATGAGTTTCATTGAACAAATCTGCTGCCAGACAATGGGACATCAGATGATCTGAATAGAGGATGAGGAGTTCCCCAGTAGCCCAGGAAATTGGGGATCTGACATTGTTGCTGATGTGGTGCAGGTTCAATCCCTGGCCCCAGAACATCTGCATGCCACAGGCACAGCAAAAAAAGAAAAAAAAAAAGGGATGAGGATGAAATTAAGCTTGGTTTTGGTTCCTAGGATTGCCTGACTGCTGTCTATTCATTTGTCAGCATCCACTATAAGCCATATACTTTTTAGAGTCAACAACAGAAGGAAACTAAAAAGAGCAAAAAACATAATTTACAAGGCAAATGCACTGTCACTCTTCTCTGTAAAATCCCCCAACAGTACAAAGTGACTCCAGAATAGGGTAGTGAACAATACTTACACAAAAGCCATACACAGTTATATTTTAAATTCTGTTTGAGAACCACGACGACAGACGACTTATAAAACATAAGCACAACAGCATCACCTAAATGGCCCAAACCATCCCATTAATGGGTCACAAAGAAAAGAAGAGTTCCCCTAGTGGCGCAGTGGAAACAAATCCAACTAGGAACCATGAGGTTTCGGGTTCGATCCCTGGCCCTGCTCAGTGGGTTAAAGGATCCGGCATTGCCGTGAGCTGTGGTGTTGGCCGCAGACACAGCTTGGATCTGACGTGGCTGTGGCTGTGGTGTAGGCTGGCAGCTGTACCTCTGATTGGACCCCTAGCCTGGGAACCCCCATATGCCGTGGGTGTGGAAAAGGAAAAAAAAAAAAAAATGAAGAATGGCAAGTGAGGAATCTCCTAACCCCTGCTGTTGGATAACAAATTAAGAAAGTAGATGCATATCTGGATTCAAGCTCTAGAGAACAAACTCAGGATAAGAACCGATTAAGTGGATAGTAAGTTTGGTCTTATGTAAAGCTCAGAGGAGCCACTCTTCAGCATTTGATAGAAGGGTGGACAAACGTAAGATCAGTATCTTTGAAATCAGACCCAAACCATCCACCCTCAGCTCTTATAGACTGATGACAACACTGCACTGAAGGTAAAGCATCCTCTCAAGGCTAAATTAGTTCAATTGGAAAACTAATGGAAATGAAACCACTTTTCAGTTAAAGAATATAACCAGCCATTATCATTTCTATTTATCTGGAAACCATTTCCCCACCTTTTAACACCTTGGAGTTTGGGACATGTGTCACAAGGCAAACCAAGTCATAAACTACCAACCAAGCTACAAACTGCAAGAGAACCCTTCCATTCAATTAGACTGTTGGCACTTCCATCTCTGCCTCTACACCCTACCTTGTGCCCTTTGCCCATCTTTTCAAACTGAGAGAGGGTGTATTTCGGGATCGAGGAGTCACTAAACAAGCTGCCAGAGGGTGGGACACCAGATGATCAGAATGGAGAGAGCCTTCGTATCTGCAGACTCCCCATCCTGTCCCTAAGTCTTAGGGCGTACTCACCCGTTTAACTGAGCTATTTCTAACCTCACCAGCTCCCTGTCCCAGCAACCAAAACGTGCTTCTGACGAGCTAGGACCAAAGAAAAAGATGAATGTAAAGGATGTGTATATGGGACGTGGGAGGAACTGCAGAAGATGGTAGGTGGAGAGTAGTTGGACCTCATTTGGGTGAAGGCCCTACAGAAAGAGACCTCGACTGCCTGCGTTGAGCGGGTTAAAACACTGTTTGCAGAGGCCTCTGACAGTAGCCTCCCAGCCCTGCGAAGGAAATCGGGAAAGAATTCACCCCTGAACCGGCAGGGCTTCCCCAACAAGCCTCCGCGCACCGGAGAAGGTTCGGCGCGTCCGTTCCGACCCTGCCGCACCTGCGCAGACAGCCCCGCGTCCGAGGCGTGTCTTCTCAGCTTCGCCGCTCCCCCACCGCTGCCGCACTGCGCAGGCGCAGTCACGACTCCTTCCTCCGCTACGTGGGCTGCGATGGCAGATTCCGGTAGGGTCTGCGCGGGTTGTGGTTTCGGGAGCTTTCATTTGGGGGAAGGTCAGAGTTGGACCATGTTCCCGGTGGAGGTATTCACAGTGGCACTGTTCAAGGACTTGGCCTCTGGCTGGGAAGAAAACCAGTGGAGTGGGCAAAACAGACCGAAAAAGATGGCTTTTGGGAGCTCTGTTCTGAGATACGAAGGAGGAGCCTCCCAGAGGAGCGCAAACTGACCTAACCGGGTTGGAAGAAGGCGGGGAAGAACACTCAGCGCAGAAGCACTGAGGCGGGAAACGTCTTCTACCTTTCCAGGAGCTGCAAATATAGCATGACCAAAGAGGGAGTGCAGTCCCCTATGTGTCTGTGGAGCACAGGAGGCTGGGATTTGATCCTAAAAGCCATTAAGTCTCAAGGTAGCCTAGTGACCAATCCTAATTATTTAATTTACCAACTAGTGATTAATAAGGATTTGAACGAAGGCAAGGGCTGTGGGGAAAGAGTTGAGCAATACTGGGAATGAGGGGTGGAATCAACAGGACTCTGTAAGGGTAAAGGAAAGTGGATTTTAGTACCATTCGTGGGATCCAGAATAGAGTGCAACTGAGTCAAAGTGGAGGAATCATGGGGAAGAGGTCAGAGTACTTGGTGAGCCTGAATGGAACTGTGGTCCAAGGCGACTTCCATGCTCTTGCAAGCAGAGCCCTGGAATTGCACGAAACAATCGGAAAACAGAAGCGGAGGGAACATGTCCCGATCATTTTATGAAACAAGCCTTCCCTGATACCAAAACCGAAGACATTAAAGAAGAAGACAGAAAACCTTTGGACATAGCCCTCACAAACATGAATGCAAAAATACTTAACAAAATATGAACAAATCAAATCCAGGAATATATAAGAAAGCATAAAATGTCATGACCAAATGGGACTGTTCATGGAAATGCAAGTTGGTTTAAAACATTTAAAAAAATCAATAAATGTAATTCACCATATAAACAAAGGTGAAAAAGCTGGTCATCTCAATGGATAAAGAAAAAGCATGTGACAAAATATAATTCAAGATTAAGATTTTCAGCATTCTAGGAAAAAAAAAAAGACAGGAGTTCCCGTCGTGGCGCAGTGGTTTACGATCCGACTAGGAACCATGAGGTTGCAGGTTCGGTCCCTGCCCTTGCTCAGTGGGTTAACGATCCGGTGTTGCCGTGAGCTGTGGTGTAGGTCGAAGATGGGGCTCGGATCCCGCGTTGCTGTGGCTCTGGTGTAGGCCCCTAGCCTGGGAATCTCCATATGATGCAGGAGCGGCCCAAAAAATGGCAAAAAAAAAAAAAGATTTTCAGCATTTAGGATTAGAAAGAAATAGGCCTAGCCCATTAAAGGACATCTATGAAAACCCTACCACCAACAACATACTTAAAGGTGAAAGACTGTTTCCACTAAGATGGAAATGAGGAAAGAATGCCCACTCTTATCACTTCTATTCAACATTGTACCTGAGGTCCTAACTAGAGAAATACACACACAATGTGATATGGCACACAGGTCAAAAATGAAAAAGTTGGAGTTCCCGTCCTGGCGCAGTGGTTAACGAATCTGACTAGGAACCATGAGGTTGCAGGTTCGGTCCCTGGCCTTGCTCAGTGGGTTAAGGATCCGGCGTTGCCATGAGCTGTGGTGTAGGTCGCAGACGCGGCTCAGATCCCTTATTGCTGTGGCTCTGGCGTAGGCTGGTGGCTACAGCTCCAATTCGACCCCTAGCCTGGGAACCTCCATATGCCACGGGATCGGCCCAAAGAAATGGCAAAAAGACCAAAAAAAAAAAAGAAAAAGTAAAACTGTCTTTATACACAGATGTCATGATTTAGAATACAAAAAAAGCTACTGGCACTAATACATGAATTTTGCAAAATCAGAATACAAGGTCAATATTTGAAAACTATATACACTGAAACTATTAGGATATGAAATTTTGAAAGATACACTATTTGCTATTGTATCTAAAAACATGAAATACATAGGAATAAACTTAAGATATGTGCCAGATCTGAACACTAAAATCTATAAAACATCACTGAAAAAAATTAAAGAAGATTTAAATAAATGAGTTGACAACATGTTCATGGATTGAAGGACTGAGTTGGTGTGGATATTCTCCCCAAACTGAGCTATGCATTCAACAAGATCCCAATAAAAATCCCAGAAACTGGGATTTTGGGTAGAAACTGGCAAGCTGATTCTGAAACATATATGAAAACGCAAAGAATGTGGAAGAGCCAAATCAGTTTTGAAATAGAACAGAGTTGGAGGACTCAATTAACTTAATTTCGAGATTTGAAATAATGCTACAGTAGTCAAGAGAGTGTGGTATTGATACCAGGGTAGACCAATAGAACAGAATAAAATGCAGAAACAGGAGTTCCCGTTGTGGCACAGTGGTTAACGAATCCGACTAGGAATCATGAGGTTGCAGGTTTGATCCCTGGCCTTGCTCAGTGGGTTAAGGATCTGGCGTTGCCGTAAACTGTGGTGTAGGTTGCAGACTCGGCTCAGATCCCTTATTGCTGTGGCTCTGGTGGAGGGCAGTGGCTACAGCTCCAATTAGACCCCTAGTCTGGGAACCTCCATATGCTGCAGATGTGGCCCTAGAAAAGGCAAAAAGACAAAATAATAATAATAATAATAATAAAATGCAGAAACAGACCAATATATATGGTTAACTGACTTTTGACAGAAATGCCAAGGTAATTCAATAGAGAAAAAGAATAGCCTTTTCCAAAAATGGTCCTAGAGGAATTAAATATCCACTTGGGGGTGGGGGGTAATGAACCTCTATCCTTACCTAACACCATGCGCAAAATTCAACTTCAAATGCCTCGCAGATGTAAAATCTATACTACAAGAGTTCTAGAAGGAAACAGGAGACATTTTTCACACGCTTGGTTTAAAGATCTCTTAAAATATCAAAAACATGATCCTTCATCAAATTTTTAAATTTCTGCTCTTCAAAGGATACCATTTTAAAAAATGAAAAGACAAGCCATAGACAGGAATGAAAAATCTTTGAAATACATATACTTGACACAAATAAGAACAACCCAAAATAACCCAATTTTAAAATGAACAAAATATGTAAACAGGTATTTTGGCAAAGATACACTAGTGACCAATAAACAATTGAAAAATACTCAGCATCATTTGTCATCAAAGAATTACCAAAAAAAAAAAAGAAAAAAGGAAAGAAAACAAAAACACAAGGGATGTCACTAGATACAATCACTGGAATGGATACAATTAAGAGGAGTGACGATGCCAAGTGCTGACTAAGATGAGCAATTGGAATTTTCATTTCTGAGAGAAATGCAAAATGGTACAGAAATTTTGGAAATTATTTTACATAAAGTCTATACTTTTGGAAATTATTTTACATAAAGTCATACTATGCTTATATAATAAGCATAGTAAATGATCTGGCAATTCTGCTCCTAGGTATTTATCCTAGAAAAACTAAAACACATATCCGTGTAAAGACTTGCTCTCAAATGTTCATAGCATTTTTACTCATAATAGCGTAAAACTGGAAACTACCCAAATCATCAATGGGTGTTTCACTCAGGGATATATCACACGGAATTGGCTAATGCAATCACAAGGCCAGCTAGGCAAGGCTGAAATCCATAGGGCAAGTTGTCAGGAAGAGCAGGCTGGAAGCTCTCAGGCAGGAACTGAAGCTGCAGTCCACAGGCAAAACATCTTCAGGGAAGTCTCAGTTCTGCTCTTAAGCCTTTCAACTGATTGGATCAGGCCCATCCATAGTACCATAGTATTGAGGGTAATATTTTTGTGTTTGTTTTTTGCTTTGCTTTTTAGGGCCACACCTTTGGCATGTGGAAGTTCCCAGGCTAGGGGTCTAATAAGAGCTGCAGCTGCCAGCCTACACCACAGCCACAGTAACATGGGGTCTGAGTTGTGTCTGCGACTTACCTCACAGCTCACGGCAACGCCATATGCCCAACCCACTAAATGAGGCCAGGGATGGAACCCACATCCTCATGGATCCTGGTTGGATTTGTTAATCACTGAGCCACAAAGGGAACTCCTTGAAGGAAATCTTGACAGAAACAGCAATTTACACATCTACAAAATACCTTCAAAGAAACTGCCAAGTAGAAGCTGTCAGCTACACCCTCAGTTTGATTTGGGTGCAATAGCTTAGCCAAGTTCACACATAAAACTGACCAGCAGGTGTCTGGATATACAAATTGCAGAGTACTACTCAACAATAAACAAACTACTGATACAGCAACAACAAATGAACCACAAACACGTTCTGTTCAGCAAAATATGGTAAAGACCCTGTATGATCATTCTTAAATGTTTCAACAGGCAATACTTAACTACAGTGTCAGAAAGCAGACTGAGTGTTTGTCTAATGCCAATTAGACAGTAAGGAGAGGATATTGACTGCAAAGGGAAACAAAATTTGGGGGAGTGACAGAAATTATAACTTGACTGTAGTGATGGTTACATGGAAGTATAAAATCTGTCAAAATTCAAAGTATACTCTTTAAATGAGTGTATCTTTGTATAAAAATTATTTCTCAAAGTTGACATTTAAAAAAAAAAGAAAACTAATTCCTGCACAACCGAAGCTCCAGTCAGGATTCCAGAGCAATAAAAGACTATCCTGTCATTTAGAAGACAACTTTTTTTTTTTAGTGGGCACACTACAGACTAGATTCCAAGACTAGGGGTCAAGTTGGAGCTGCAGCTACCAGTCTAGGCCACAGCCACAGCCACGCCAAATCCAAGCCGCATCTGTGACCTATACTGCTGCTCTCTTGGCAATGCCGGATCCTTAACCCACTGAGTGAGGCTAGGGATCAAACCCACATCCTCATGGATACTAGTCAGGTTTGTTATCGCTGAGCCACAACGGGAACTCCAAAAAGACACCTTTGTTGAAAATCAATGAACATTATATGTAGGTGAGAAATTTCTGGGATGGGAGTGACGGGTAAGAATGAAACGCAGTTACCTGGTGGTCTAGTGGTTAGGATTCGGGGCTTTCACCACTGTGGCCAAGGTTCAGTCCCTGGTCTGGGAGATGAGATCCCGAATCAAGCCACTGCACCCCAGTTCTGGGGTTGGGGGAGAATGCAATGAGAGAAATTCCTGGTTATTTGTGGCTCCCAAACAGAGGTGTCACTTGAAGGAGGACTAGGTGGGGATCATCCACTGAAAACCCACCTCCTCTTCACCACCCCACCCAAACATTTAAGTGCATCATTGTACCCTGTGAACTGCTGTTTGTTGAATGACTGGCCCTGGTAAAGTCATTCGCGGAGTCCTTACCAGCTGCTGCAGCTGCCTCTCCCGTTCCCTTCGTCGTCCCCACCCCTTCCTGGCCTTGGGAAAGTCATCCTTTTGGAAACAGGTCTCCTCCTTTCTGGGGACCACAGTCCTGGAGGTCAGGCCCTCTGGGTCAGGGAAAAGGCGCACACTGAGGGGAAGGCAACGAACGGGAAAGGCGATAACGCCGCCGCTTCCTCCCAGGTGGGGAGGCGTCCCCGCGCTGGGCGGGCCAACTGCAGCGGGCCTTCAGTCAATCCGCACTGGCCAGGACCGCGGCTCTGAGGGCGTGGTCCTGGACCAGCAGCATCCACTTCACCTGGGAACCCGTTAGAAAGGCAAATTCTCTGGGTCTCACCCAGACCTCCTCTAAGGGAAACGGCGGAGGTGGGACTAAGCGCTTCCTGTTGAACAAGTTCTCCAGGTGTTTCTGGGGCGCAAAGAGGAGGAAAGGGGGGAAGAACGGAGTGGGGCTGATTAGACACCTCCCACTGCCCCTTCCCGGGCTTCATAACGGTCCGCTGTGGGCGGCCGGCCCCCAGGTGAGGCCGGCGTGAGCCTGGAGTGAGGGAGCCCGGGAGGGAAGTAATCCGAGCAGGAGCGGATGGCGAGAGCCGCGCCCACGGAGTAGGGACGGTGAGGTGGAGGAGGGGGTGCGAGAGGGCCGGGACCCCCGGGCCAGCTGAACCTGGGACCGGGCCGCACCCGCCTTTCCCCCGGCTGCCCGGCGCTGCACCTCGGGGCGTGGGAGGGCTCTTGTCTCCCATCGGCCTGGGGTGGTAACAGGCCCTTCCTCGCAGCTGCTCGGCCCCAACCCCGCATCATGAATCGCAGCCGCACCAGCAGCACCTCGGAAAAGGCCACGGTAGCCTTGCTCTGGGGTGAGTGAGGCCCCAGGCTGTTCTCAGAGCACCCGGGGTCATGGGGCGGGGAGGGGGGTGCGTCACCCTGGGGCTTAGGTCTGGAGGGAGAGAGGGAGCGTTGCCCTAGAGCGTCCCTGCCTTCTGTCTCCCTTGCAGGCTGTGAGCTAAACCAGGAGAAGCCGACCTGCACCTTCAGACCCCAAAAGGAGGGGAAGCAGGACTGTAAGCTCTTGCTTAGCACGGTGGGTGCCCCTCCCAGGAGGGGGGGTAGGCTGGAGCGGGGAGGGACTTGGACGGCTACCGAGGAGCAGGTGGGAGCCCCGGGCGTGAGGAGGTGCCTTGCTTGTTTTCCACCCCTCGCAGATTTGCCTGGGGGAGAAAGCCAGAGAGGAGATGAACCTCGTGGAGATCCTGCCCCCTGCAGGCCAGGACAACAGGAAGAGAAAGGCCATCACGCTGGCCTCGCTTAGGGCCTCCGTCCTCCCCATGGTGAGTCCCAGCAGGCCGAGGAATCCCGGGCTCCCGCCCTCAGAGGCCCTACTCAGGCTTCACTCTCTGCGTGGGCATGGACGCCAAATGGGGTAGAGGCGTCCTGCAGAAGTACAGCCGAGCTATGGAGTTCCCCTTGTGGCTCAGCCAAAACGAATCGGCCTGGTATCCATGAGGTTTCGGGTTCCATCCTTAGCCTCACTTAGTGGGCTGGGGATCAGGCATTGCTGTGAGCTTGGTGTAGGTAGCAGACTGGGGCTTGGATCTCGCATTGCTGTGGCTGGGGTGTAGGCAGCAGCTCTAACTCCAATCTGACCCATAGCCTGGGAACATCCATGTGCCTCTGGGTGCAGCTATAAAAAGCAAAAAAAAAAAAAAATACAACCCTGTTTGAGAAGGCATCTAGTACACGACTAAAAGCCTGGCCACAGTAGGCAATGAGCCCCCTTTCCATCCTAGTCCACTCTTTAGTAGCTGTGCGACTCTGGGCAAGCTAAATAACCTCTCTTCCAATCACATTTTTCAACTGTTTATTGAACCAGGCAGTGGCAGTGGTAATGATTAGCATACTGTTTGTGTATCCAGAAACTCTCACTTCTAATCATTTATTCTGAGTTTTAATGCAAACCTCAATTCTTATTCTCTTTCCGAGTTTTCTAGGGCAGTTTTTGTCTTGTGGGTTTGGGTTTTTTTGTTTTTGTTTTGTCTTTTTGCCTTTTCTAGGGCCGCTCCCTCAGCATATGTAGGTTCCCAGGCTAGGGGTCTAACTGAAGCTGTAGCCTCGCGCCTACACCACAAGCACAGCAATGCCAGATCCAAGCTGCGTCTGTAACCTACACCACAGCTCATGGCAATGCCGGATCCTTAACCCACTGAGCGAGGCCAGGGATCAAACCCACATCCTCATGGTTCATAGTCAGATTCGTTAACCACTGAGCCATGACGGGGAACTCCTGTCTTGTGTGTTTTTCGTTTTTTGTTTTTTTCTCTTTTAAATCTTAGTACACTGGCTAGGACCTCTAGTATAATACTGGATAAAATGATAATGGTAGGTGATCTTGTTTCAGTCCTGATTTTTTTTTTTTCTTTTTTAAGAAGGAATGCTTCTAATGTTTCTCCTTTAAGTATGAAGTGTTTGGTAGATACCCTTCATCAGGTTAAGAAAGTCCCTGGCAAATCCTACTCTTTGAAAAATTGAATTTTCTTCTTTTTCATCACAATTGGTTATCAAATGTGTTTCTGTTCATTTGATCATGGGCTCTCTCTTCTTTAATCCGTTCATGTCCTATGTGATAGTAATAGAATAGTAACCAAGTTTGCATTCCTGAGATAATTGTTACTTGGCTGTGTTATAAATTTCTAAATCGGCTTTGTTAGTAAGACTTGTTTAATTTTATTGGAGTACAGTTGCTTTACAATGCTGTATTAGTTTCAGGTGTACAGCAAAGTGAATCAGTCAATAAGGCTCTTTTAAAAAGTATATATTCATAAGTGAGGTTGGCCTCTAAAGTCCTTATTTGGATGTCCAGGCAAACCAGCCTCGAGAACTGCGATGCACAGTGTTTGCTCCTGCGCAGGCAGTGGGGGCAGAGGTAATGTCGTAAGACCAGGATTATCTGCCCTTAAAGAGCTGGGAGGCTGGTCTGTAAAACTGCCCTCAAATCTATTTTCTCTTTTCTTTTCCTTTTTTTTTTTTTTTTTGCTATTTCTTGGGCCGCTCCCGCGGCATATGGAGGTTCCCAGGCTAGGGGTCGAATCGGAGCCGTAGCCACCAGCCTACGCCAGAGCCACAGCAACGCAGGATCTGAGCCGCGTCTGCAACCTACACCACAGCTCACGGCAACGCCAGATCGTTAACCCACTGAGCAAGGGCAGGGACTGAACCCGCAACCTCATGGTTCCTAGTCGGATTCGTTAACCACTGCGCCACGACGGGAACTCCATCAAATCTATTTTCTTCTCTGCCCTCAAACCTATTTTTTTTTTCCTCTCACTCTATGAGATCTCCCTAGATCTCATCCATTCCCCTAGTTTTAAGGACCACCTATAATTTGAAGACTCTGAAATTCATTCTGTAAACCCGGCCTCTCTCTTGTGCTCCAGATCCTCTGTCCAATTCAATACATTTAACAGATGCCTAATAGATATTCCAACCTTAGCATGTCTAAATCCAAATTTTTGATTTTTATCTATAATCTCTTCCCCCCTTCCCAAACACATCTCCCAGTAAATCGCTATTTCTCCAAATTAGTTAGGACAAACCCTCTTTCTCTGAACACCCTACATCTGATCCATCAGCAAATCCTGTTGGCTCTACTTATACCCCAGCCTGGCCACATCTCACCACATCCCCGACGCACCTTGGTCCAGGCGACCAGCACCTCTCGCTCAGTTTTATTGCAAGGCCTCCTAACTGGTCTCCCCGCCTTCATCCTTGGTCGCCTCTAGTTGATTCCAGGGGGTGGCAAACTACAGGATTAAGTCCAGCCCACTGCCTGTTGTCGTGATCAGTTTTATTGAAACTCAGACACACTCCTTCATTTACAAATTATCTGTGGTTGCTTTCACAGCAGAGTTCAGTGGTCAGTCTCCACAGAGACCATATGTTTTACAAGGCTAAAATATCTGCCATTGGACCCTTTACCGAAAAAGCTCCCTCAGACCTCTGGTCGATTCTATACACAGCCCCTGGAAAGATCCTTTTAAGCCAAGGTCAGCTCCTGTTGATTATCTGCTAGAACACTTAGATCCACGGCTTCCCACCTCATTAAAATGAGATTCAGGGTCCTTTATGTTCTATATGCTGATCCTCAGCAATCTCTCTGAGCTCATCCTTTGCTGCTCCCCCCATTGGGCTCAAACCACAATGGCTTCCTTGATTGCACCCTGAAAATTCCAGACTTACCCCTTCCTTAGAAGTCTTCACATTTACTCTTCCTCATGCTGGGGACACACTGGCCCCCCCCCCTTCTTCAATCTGGTCTTTGTTCAAATGCTGTCTTGTTGAAGAGGTCTCCACTGACAACAAACAGAATCCCCAATTTCGACCCCACCCCTAATCGCTTTTTCCTCTAGGACCCATCACTGACATCAGTTTGCACTTGTGCTCTGTCTTTCCTCCCAACCAGAATATAATCTTCAAGAGAGCAATGATTTTGCCTGGCTTGCTGCATTATCCATACTGCCCATTTACTAGTGTCTGGTATATTATAGGAACTCAATATATAATGAACAAGCAGTAAATAACCAAACTATGTGAGGCAGGTTTGGTTTTTAGACTACTGCAATTTATTTAATAGTTTTAGATCTACTCAGATGTTTCTATGTCTTTGAGTCAGTTTTTTTTAAAATTAGCTCTATGGAGATATAATTTATATACAATAGGATTCCCTAGTGTTAAGTTACAACTCCATGCATTTGACAA
Source organism: Phacochoerus africanus (assembly GCF_016906955.1). Taxonomy (NCBI): domain Eukaryota; kingdom Metazoa; phylum Chordata; class Mammalia; order Artiodactyla; family Suidae; genus Phacochoerus; species Phacochoerus africanus. The sequence continues at coordinate 6,329,581 of NC_062558.1, forward strand.
ATTATGCAGCAGCCACCAAAATCAAGGCAGAGAATATCCATCACCTGCCTCAATATTTCCTCCTGCCTCCTTGCAGTCGTTACCTTCCGCCTACCACTGCCTCTGGCAACCATCAATTTGCCTTCTGTCGCTACAGTTTTGCCTTTTTAATAATTTAATTTAAATGGAATGATACAATATGTAGTGTCTTGTGCTGGCTTTTTTCACTTAGAATAATGCTTTTGAGATTTATCTGTACAGTTGATGAAATAGTAATATATGTTCCTTTTTTATATCTGAATAACATGCCACCCTCTCTCACTATATGTATGTAATTTGTTTATGAGTGGATGTATTTCTATAGATGTGTTTTCTTTTGGGTCAATAGCTAGCAGTGAAATTGCTGGGTCATATAGTAAGGATATGTTAAACTTTATACCAAACTGCTATTTTCCAAATTGATGTACCAGTCTGCATTTCTACCAGCAATGTATGAGACTTCCAGTTGCTCCACATCCTCACCAACGCTTGGCATTGTCAGTCTTCTTAATTGTAGCCAATCTCCTACATATATAGTGGCATCTCATTGTGGTTTTTTTATTCTTCCTTGATGGCTGGTGATGTTGACTATCTTCTGATTTGGTTTTTGTTCTTTTGTATATTTTCTTTTGCTAAATGCCCAGTTGGATGTTTTGTCCATTTTAAAATAATTGAGTTATTTTTACTGACTTGTAGGAATACACACACACACACACACACACACACACACACATATACAGCACCTGTGGCATGCTTAAGTTCCTGAACCACAGCAGTGACAAGGCCAAGTCCTTAACTCCTGGGTCACCAGGGAACTCTGAGGAACATTTTTTTCCAAATTGATATTCAGTTCTCCAGTACCATTTTTTGAAAAGACCGTTCACTAATACAATTACTTTGGCATTTGCCAGAAATCAGCTGATCATATATGTGTGTATTTCTATAATATTCTGTTTCACTGATTTATTTTTACCCATATTCTAATACCAGGCTGACTTGATCATTGTACCTTTATTATTATAAAAGTCTTTCTTTTTTTTTTTTTTTAAGGGCCACAGGTGTGGCATATGGTACCAGGCTAGGGGTCGAATTGGAGCTGTAACTGCTGGCTTATGCCACAGCCACAGCAACACCAGATCTGAGCTGCATCTGAGACCTATAATACAGCTCACAGCAATGCCAGATCCTTAACCCACTAAGTGGGGCCGGGGATCAAACCCGTATCTTCATGGATACTAGTTGGGTTTGTTTCCACTGAGCCACAAGGGAAACTCCAGTAAGTCTTAAAAATTATTGTAGGAGTTCCCGTTGTGGTGCAGTGGAAATGAATCCAACCAGTAACCATGAGGTTGTGGGTTCCCCCAGCCTGGGAAACTCCATATGCTGCCGGTGCCCCCCTAAAAATCAAAAAAAGAAAAAATTATTGTGAGTCCTCCAATTTTGTTATTCTCTTCCCAAACCGAATTGACAAGTCTAAGTCATTAGCTTTTCCATATAAATTTCAGAATCAACCCTTTTTTTTGGCTTGCTTTTTAGGGCCACACCCACAGCATATGGAGGTTCCCAGGCTAGGGGTCTAATCAGAACTGTAGCCGCCAGCCTATGCCATAGCCATGGCAACGTCAGATCTGAGCCACGTCTGCCACTTACACCACAGCTCATGGCAACGCCAGATCCTTAACCTTAACCCACTGAGTGAGGCCAGGGATCGAACCTGCAACCTCATGGTTCCTAGTCCAATTCATTTCTGCTGAGTCACAACGAGAACTCCAGAATCAGCCTTCTTTAAAAAGCAGTCTACTGGAGAGTTCTCTTGTGGCATGGCAGGTTAAGGATCTGATATTATCACTGCAGTAGCTTGGGTCACTGCTGTGGCACGGGTTCAATCCCTGGCCCAGGAGCTTTCATATGCCATGGGTTTGGCAAAAAAAAAAAAAAAAAAATTCAGTCTGCTGGGATTTTGATTGAGATCGTATTGAATCTGTAGGTTACTTTGGGGAATTGCCATCTTAAAAATTTTGAGTCGTCAATAATTGAACTTGATGGAGTTCCCTTCATGGCTCAGCAATTAATAAATCCAAGATCCATGAGGATGCGGGTTCAATCCCTGGCCTCACTTAGTGGGTTATGGATCTGGCATTGCCATGAGCTGTGGTTACAGACATGGCTTGGATCCTGAGTTGCTGTGGCTGCGACATAGGTCGTCAGCTGTAGCTCCAGTTTGACTCCTAGCCTGGGAACTTCCATATGCCGCAGTTGCAGCCCTAAAAAGAAAAAAAAAAATTGAACATGATGTATTTCTCCATTTGTTGAAGTCTTTAGCTTTTCCCAGTAATGTTTTGTAGTTTTCAGGGTACTTCGTAAAATTCACCCGTACACATTTCATGATTTGAGGTGCTACTGAAAGTGAGATTAACGTATGTATTGGTTCCCAGTCCACCTTTAACAAGGCTTCATACTGGATTTCCCATTTGGTGCAGCAGGTTAAGGATCTAGCACTGTCACTGCAACAGCTTGGGTTACTGCTATGGCACAGGTTCAATCCCTGGCCCAGGAATTTCCACATGCCGTGCATGTGGCCAAAAACCATCATTTATTTTATTTTATTTTTATTTATTTATTTATTTTTTCAAAAGCACCAACTCTTTATTTTTTTAATCACTCAAATGAATTTATCACATCAAACCACCATTTATTTTTAAAAAAGGAATTCCCGCTATGGCACAGTGGATTTCTGATCCAGCTTGTCTCTGTGGTGTTGCCAGTTCAATCTCTAGCCTAGCACAGTAGATTAAGGATCCAAGGATCCGGTGTGGCCACGGCTGTGGTGTGGGTCACAAATTTGGTTCAAATTCTATCCCTGGTCCAAACTTCCATATGGGGGGATAAAAAAGAAGAAGAAGAAGAAGAAGAAAAAGAAGTACTCACACAAGTACCACCTACCAAATTCTGCTTACAACTCTTTAGTCCAGAAATTAGTAACATCGTCAAACTAACTGCAAAGGAAAATGGGGAATGTAATCTTTGGCAGGTACGATATTTGAATAATATCAGGGCACCGCACGTCTGGTATTTATGTTTCCATTTCTTTACTTCAGCATTTCTCTGTCCTTTTGTTTTAGGTTCGTATCTTTTTTTTTTTTTTTTTTTTGCTTTTTAGGGCAATACCCACAACATATGGAGGTTCCCAGGTAGGGGTCGAATCCAAGCAGTGCCAAATCCGAGTTGTGTCTCCAACCCGAACCACAGCTCAAGGCAATGCCGGATCCTTAACCCCCTGAATGAGGCCAGGGATTGAACCTGCATCCTCATCGATGCTAGTCTGATTTGTTAACTGCTGAGCCACAACCAGAACTCCTTAACTTTGTATCTTATAATACTGTAGCTAGACTTTGGCTAGTATAGTCTGTTTATATTTATTAATGATTTGCTAATATACTTGGATTTACTTGTAGCATGTACCTTGTGCTTCTTCTTTCCTTGCCTTTAAATTTTTTGTTTGTTTCTTTTGTCTCCTTTTTCTGTCTTTTATTAGACTGAGGAAAATTTCTTTTCCCCTTTTCTCTTTTCCTGGTTTGGAGGCTATAAAATCTCATTCTAATTTTATTGGGTCCCCTTAATTTTTTAACAATTACGCATGATCAGAGTTTAAAATTAAATGTTTTATTGCGGGAGTTCCCTTCGTGGCTCAGCGGTTAACAAGCCCGACTAGGATCCATGAGGATGTGAGTTCAATCCCTGGCCTCGCTCAGTGGGTTGGGGATCTGGGGCTGCCATGAGCTGTGGTGTAGGTCGCAGACGTGGCTCAGATCCCACGTTGCTGTGGCTGTGGCATAGTTGGCTGGCGGCTACAGTTCTGATTAGACCCCTAGCCTGGGAACCTGCATATATCATAAGTGCAGCCCTAAAAAGCAAAAAAAACAAAAAACAAAGTTTTATTCCTGCCAAATTCGAATTACCCTCTTCTTAACTTTTAATATTGTTATCATGTCACATTTTAGCTCCAACTTGTTTTAAACCCCCTCAACACTAGTCATGACAAATGCTATTTTACCACGATGCTTACTTAGGTTTTCCTTTGTTTACCAGTTTGTTTGCTCAGTACCGCTTCTTGTGCCCACTTCTTCCTTCTCAGTTTAATCACCATCTTTTTGAAAAATCCTTTAGTAGGTCTGAGAGTAGTAAACTCACTTGGACTTTGCTCAGAAATATGTTTATTTTGCCCTCATTCCTTCACGATAGTTTAGCTGTTTATCAGCGTCTCGGTAAGAGGTTGTTTCCCTCAAAGTGTTGATCACGTTATTCTGTTCTGGGTTCTGATGTTGCTGTTGAAATCCTCAGTCTGCGGGGTTGTTGTCCCTTTTTTGAAACGCTGTCCTCTCTAGTTAACTTTAAGGTCATCTCTTTGCTCTTGCTAGCTGCCATTGCGCCGTGGTTATGTTCAGGTGTAGATTTATTTTTATTCACGTGAGGATCTGTGTCTTGGGTGGTGTCGGGAGAAGTCTTGGCGGTCATCACTTTGGGCACGGACTCCATCCTTGCCGGTCCCTAACTCTGACTGGATGCACGCGGGACCTCTCACCTGCCTCCACATCCAGCTCCTCTCTCATGCTTTGTTCCTCTCTCTGTGTGTTGCATGCTGGGTCGTTTCTTCCCAGCATTTCTCCAATGTACGGATTCTCCCCTCCGCTGATTCACTCTGCTTTTTAACCATTTGTTCATTTTACTTCAGTGTTTCTGTTTTTGATGTCGAGAAGCTGCCTTTGGTTCTCTTTATTTTTCGTGATACCTTGTTCTTATGCTTCAGATTCCTATTTTATGTTTACTGGGTTTTCATCAAACTTATTTCATGCTGTTTAGGTTGTCACTCTCGTGCCTCAGGTTCTTGGTTGTACTGGGCCGCATCACTGTGTTCCTTCTGCTGTCTCTAGCGGGGTTGTTTCTGGGGTTTTGTAATTTTAGATGGGGAGCTCATCTTCCAGTTTGGTTTGGTTCTGCTGTCTGAAAGAATTCTGTGTGCAAAGAATTCAGAGTGTCCCTAGAGACTGGTTTTGTCTTTGTGTCTGCTGTTTACACAGGAGTATCACAAGCCTGGGATTTTATACAGATCTCTTGGCTTGGCAGGCCCCTCTGAGTGAATTCGGACTTGGTATAAGTGAGAGGTATGACCACGGCTCTTAGCTTCTCATAGGAGACTGTGTTATTTCACCCGTGGGCCCTCGTTTCCTTCCTTTGATGGTGGGTTGTTTCTAGTTGGATGGTTTAGGATCCTTCAATCCCCTCTCCTCAACCCTCACCCTGGGGCTTTTTACTGAGAGGTAGCCCTTTGAGGGTCCCAGCCTTCACAGGGTGGGCTCTGTTATGGCTCCCCTTTCGAGCCCCAGGCCTGTCCATGTGAGTGTTACAACCTAACGACATTTTCAAGGATGTCCTCCTTTCAGCTGCTGCAAAATAAGCCCCTGTACAAGCTGCTCGTCTTTCTGAGGCAGCACAGGGAGTCCCCTTTCTTACTATCCAGCCATGAGGTAAAAACACTGGACTACATTTTATCCAGCATTTCCAAGTGTTTGTGGCTGCAGAGTTTCAATTGGCTTTTCTGCCTCCTGTCTGAACCAGAAGCTCTAAATTAATCTCTCCAAGCCTCAGTTTTCCTCCTCTGTAAAATAATACCCCCCTATGTGAGCTTCTTATGAAGATTTAAATGAGATACAGCAAGTAAGATGTTTAGCGTGGGGCCTGGCACATGCAGGAACTCAAGAAGCATAAGCATCATCATTGTTACTCTAGAAAAGTTTGCAAAGTTTGGAAAAGTAGAAAGAAAATAAATGCTCTACTCTCCTCCGAAAATTTTGGTTAGCACTACTTCTAACCTTGATTCCTATGAATAGTCACACAGTACTTACAAGTCAATAGTAAGGCTGTGGGAGTTCCTGTTGTGGCTCAGCAGAAACGAACCTGACTGGTATCCATGAGGACACGGGTTTGATCCCTGGCCCTGCTCAGTGGGTTAAAGGATCCAGCATTGCTATGAGCTGTGGTTCATCTCTCTCTGTGCAGCTCAGATCTGGCATTGCTGTGGCTGTGGTGTAGGCCGGCAGCTGCAGCTCACACTCGACCCCTAGCCTGGGAACCTCCATATGCCGAGGGTTCAGCCCTAAAAAGCAAAAAAAAAAAAAAAAAAAAAAGGTAAGACTGTCATGCAACTTTGTGCCTGCTTTTCTCATTTGATTGATTGGTGCCTCAGTCGGCTCAGGCTGCCATAACAAAATACCATGGAGTGATTGTTTTACACAGATATTTGTTTCTCACAGTTCTAGAAGCTAGAGGTCTGAGATTATGGTGCCAGCATGGTCGGGTTTTGGTAAGGACCCTCCTCCTGGCTTGCAGATGGCTGCCTTCTTTCTGTGTCCTCACGTGGTCTGGAGAGAGCAGGCTCTCCGGGCTGGTCTTCTAAGGGCACTAACCCCATCCTGAGGGCCCCACTCTCATGACCTCCTCTAACCCCAGTTACCTCCCAAAGGCCTCCTCCCCAGATACCATCACGCTGGGGGCCAGGGCTTCGATGTAAGAATCTGGGACGGCGGGGACACAGTTCAGTCAGTCCATGGCTATCAGACATCTCTATTTAACAGCTGCCCCTCAGCTTGCAGGCCCATCTGTGATCTTGGCAAGAAGGAGGTGATCAGATCCACATTCTTCCCTGACACAGGCCACCTCAGCAGGAAGGTCCAGGGCGCTGAGAGTGCAGAGAGGGCCAGGGAACCCAGAAAGCATGTGTGGTTGAGAGGAGGGAATAAACGAAGTATTTCTGCCTGAGACCAGCCCCCCACCAGGTGCCAAGCCCGACTTTGCTCCCAACTCACCTCCCCCTACAGGTTGTCCTGGTGGGATTGGAGCTTTCTCCTCCTGTCACGTTCCAGCTCCGGGCTGGCTCTGGACCTGTGTTCCTTAGTGGCCAGGAATGTTATGGTAAGTCTGCGTTCGGACCCGAGAAAGGTCTGAGGGTACAGCGCCCACTCAGGGTACAGTGCCAAGATGTAGCAGGTACTCAAACACCCAAGGGAGTCTAGACTTATTATAGAAGATTCCCAAAGGCAACAGAATCACCAGCAGCCTGGACCGGAAGGCCATGGGCATGGGTCCTAACCCAGTTCTCCTTTACTTCTCCCCCATCCTCTATGGGCCGCAGCCCCCTCAGCTGTAACGCAAGGGTGGAGGTATACTTGGTTTCATCTTAAGAGAGTAGTTATGGGAGTTCCCATTGTGGTGCCATGGAAATGAATCTGTGTAGTATCCATGAGGATGTGGGTTTGATCCCTGGTCTCGTTTAGTGGGTCGGGCATCTGGCATTGCCATGAACTGTGGTGTAGGTTGCAGACAGGGCTCAGATCCTGCGTTGCCATGCCTGTGGCGTAGCCTGGCAGCTGTAGCTCCGATTCGACCCCTAGCCTGGGAACTTCCACATGCTGCAGGTGTGGCTCTAAAAAGAAAAAAAAAAAAAAAAAGGAGTTCCCATCGTGGCTCAGTGGTTAACAAATCTGACTAGGAACCTTGAGGTTGCAGGTTGGATCCCTGGCCTCGTTCCGTGGGTTAAGGATCCGGCATGGCCGTGAGCTGTGGTGTGGGTCACAGACATGGCTCGGCTCCTGTGTTGCTGTGGCTCTGGAAAAGGCTGGCAGCTACAGCTCTGATTAGACCCCTGGCCTGGGAACCTCCACATGCTGCAGGTGCAGTCCTAGAAAATACAAAAAGACAAAAAAAAAAAAACTTAACTGCTGGATTTCCCCTGGTGGCTCATCAGTTATGAGGCCGTCTAGTATCTATGAAGATGCATGTTCGATCCCTGGCCTTGATCAGTGGGTCGGGGATCTGGTGTTGCCCTGAGCGGTGGTGTAGGTCACAGATATGGCTGGGATCTGGCGTGGCTGTGGCTGTGGTGTAGGCTGGCAGCTGTAGTTCTGATTCCTGATTTGACCCCTAGCCTGGGCCTAAAAAGAAAAAAAAGGCATTACCTGCTATGACGCTCATAGCTGTGGAAGTAACATGGACCCTGGCAAGTCACTGAGCTGTTGACTCTGTGGACATGCCTTTAACTGCCCTCTGCTCTGTCCAGTGGTGCCTCTTATTGAGGTTCTCTCCTGCTCCAATCTGGCAGGTTCCACTTCCCACAGGTTAAGGTCTGAATTCCTCAGCTGCCGTTTCCCGCCCCCTCCCCTCACACTCTCCTTCCCAGGGTGACTCCCTCCCTACCCACCCCCAGAGCTGCAGTTTCCCCTGCCCTCCTGCCACCACCTCAGCCCCCTGGAGCTGTCCCAGCACCCTCCCCCACCCGAGCCCCACTCCCTCACTCCTTCGGGTGAAGAGTCCTCCCCTCTCCCCCTTGGGGTGGAGACCCCGTGGCTCAGGGCTCTGCCCCTCCTGTGCCATCGCAGACCCTTCAGACCTCTCCTGGGAGGAGGACGAAGAGGAGGAGGAAGGCCCGGAGGAAGAAGAGGAGGAGGAAGATGACGACGACGACGACGACGATGATATAGATGTGTCCCTGGAGAAGGAGACCCCTGTCAAACAGGTCAAGAGGCTGGCGCCCCAGAAGCAGACAAGTGTAGCTAAGGTGAGGGAGGAGCACCACCCCCCACCCTGGGCCAGGCCTCCCGAGTTGAGTGCCCTGAGACCAGGGCCAGACCTGCCGGGTGCCCAGCGGGAGCCCGCTCTGGCCCCGAGCCTCACCCACACGCCCCATAATGCTTGTGTTTGGTTTCTAGAAGAAAAAGGTGGAAAAAGAAGAGGCAGTGAGGTAACTGTTAACTTAGCCAAAACCTTTAAGCTGGTGGAGGTACTTAGCACTTGAAAGAGAGTGATGCACTGGTGTGCGTGTGCAGGCGTGGTGCCCAGGTGCCCAGGTATGCTGCCACTGTCGGTGGCACAGCCTTTTTGAACCTTTTTTTCTTTTGGCTGCTGCATGCAGCAGCTTAATGGGGGAATCTCCGTTCCCAGACCAGGGATTGAACCTGGGCCACGGCAGTGAAAGCACTGAGTCCTAACCACTAGCCCACCAGGGAACTCCCCTGGCACAGCCCTTTTCAAAAGTGTTTAACAGTTCTTATCGTCTGACTTCATTCCACTTATGGTAGTTCCTTCCAAAGAATCCCATGCAAAATATGGGGGAACTTACATACACTAAGAAATGTATCACTGCATTATTCAAGTAATAGTCTAAAATGGAAGCATTAATGTCCATTGATAGTTGCTTAAACTATGTCACATCTTCTCAATGGAATGTGACATAATGCCCACGAAGTATTATATAGCCACCTGGGAAGTATTTCCAGAATTTGAAGAGCAGGATATTATTTTTTTTTCATTTTATTTCATGTATTTTTAGAACAAACGAAATGTTGATATTGGTAGGAGGCTAAGAAAATTAGAGGCAATTTATTCCCTGTTTGCTATATTTTGTGCAATGTGGTTAACATTACTTTTATAATGAGAAAGGCATTTTGTGGCTTATATACAAATAAAGGAAAGCAGATGGAAGCTTAAGAAGAAAAAACATTTTGTTTGAAGAGAGAGGGAGGGTGGTCCTTGGCAGGTGACAGGTGGAGAAGCAAAACTCTCCAGGTCACAGTCCCCTGCTTCCTGAAAACTGGAAGTGTGTGTGTGTGTGTGTGTGTGTGTGTGTTTGTGTGTAGGGGGCGGGGGTGCTAGGAGGGCCCGGGGCACTGGCCGCAGGCTGAACTCGCTCTCTTCCACCCACATCCCCACTGCTTGCCAACCTCCCCCCACCCCGTCTCCCAATTCTAGACACAGTCTTAGAGACAAGAGCCCTGTGGAAAAGGTAAGTACTGATAGAAGGGGCCGGTTCCTCCAGGGGGAGGGGGCAGTCCCTGGGAAGGTGCTAGGATGGGGAGGGGTGGGACACACTGGAGCCCTCCCCCACTTCTCTCATAGGCCAGAATCACACTCAAACCGAAAAAGCTGGGATCCAAGAAATGAGGAGCCAAGAGTGGCCTGGCCACAGTGGCCGAGGGCGGGCCCGTGAGACCACCATGCTGAGTCCGAATGTGATGGATGTGTTGGGAGGCAATACAAGAGACCCTAACCCCAACTCTCGGTTTCATCAGGACCTGAAGGGAAGAGCCCCAACCTCAAGAGCACAATAAAGTTTGCTTTGCTGCGACTTTGTCTCAGCTGTCTGTCTCTCCCCAGCTGTCCTGGCCGGCTGCAGTGAGCCCGTGTGCCCGGCAGAGGGCGGCCATGTGCCAGCCTCCCAGCTGTTGTCTGTCTTGATCTCCCTCTCTTCCCCTGGCACCCCCCCCCCCCCCGCCCCAACACACACACACAACTCCCCAATCCCAGCGACCAGCTTTAGGGGAAGAACCAAGTGTCTCAGCCCCTTTCCCAGCTTCAACCTTTGCCCTCGGGGCTGAGGGAGGGGGCCAGAGCTGCTGTGAGTCCTCCTGTGTCCATACTCCCTTCTAGCAGGGCCTGGGTTTCCAGATACAGACCTAAAATAAAGGGTGACAGCTGCCCACAGCCCCTACCAGGAAAGGACCAGCCTAAAGGTCTGCCTCTCAAGAGCCCAGCCTAGTCCTGCTCTCCTAGCCTCACACATCCTGTTCAGGATGAGCTCTTGCTCACAGGGGCCTCACTGGTGTGAAGATCTGTTTCGGGCAGCAGCGCAGAGGCCTGCACCTTCAAGGAAACCTCCTGAGAGGAGAGAGAGGCAGGCTTCATGGAGGCTCTAAAGATCTCTCTCAGGGGAGTTCCCATCGTGGCTCAGCGGAAAGGAATCCATGAGGATGCAGTTTTGATCCCTGGCCTCACTCAGCAATTTAAGGATCCCACGTTGCCATGAGCTGTGGTATAGATGCAGCTCGGATCCTGCGTGGCTGTGGCATAGGCCGGCAGCTGTAGCTCTGATTCAGCTCCTGGCCTGGGAACCTCCATGTGCTGCAGGTGCGGCCCTAAGAAGACAAAAAAAAAAATATCTCTTCCAGGAGCTGGGTGGGTGAACACTTTTAGCCCCCTGGGCTAGCATTCCCCCAGCGCAATAGTCAGAGCCACAGGAAGAGGGCTCTGTAAATTGTTAGGGGAAGCTCAACGGAGGATTGGAAGTGGGGGTGAGCAGCCCACTGCATGGCTCTGGACTTCTGTCCCCTCCCAGCCTGCAGACCCACTCTAAAGATGGATTCACCCATGGTAACACACAGATGGCCACCCCCTCGGGGTTTACTTGCAAGGACTCTGGGGAGGTTTCTCCCTAGGCCTCCCCAGCACCCCCACAGTCCAGGTCAGAAGTGGGCCAATGGGAAACTGGTCCTGAGCCCAGGACCCCCAGATACGGGTCCCAGAGGTTGGAGGTCTCTGAACACCTATGTGGAAAGGTCAGGCAGGCCTGAGTCTCCCCCCTCAGCTTCTCTTGATACCAGAAGAGGCGGAGGAAGACAGAGCTGGCATTCTTTTTTTTTTTTCAGCTGTGCCCGTGACATGCAGAAGTCCCTGGGCCAGGAGTTCCCGTCGTGGCTCAGTGGTTAATGAATCCGACTAGGAGCGATGAGGTTGCGGGTTCAATCCCTGGCCTTGCTCAGTGGGTTAAGGATCCAGCGTTGCCGTGAACTGTGGTGTAGGTCGCAGATGCGGCTGGGATCCCGCGTTGCTGTGGCTGTGGCGTAGGCCAGCGGCTACAGCTCCGATTAGACCCCTAGCCTGGGAACCTCCATATGCCACGGCAGCGGCCCAAGAAATGGCAAAAAGACAAAAAAACAAAAAACAAAAAAACAAAACAAAACTGAACAATAGCAGTGACAACTCTGGATCCTTAACCCACTGTGCCACCGGGGAACTCCAGAGCTAGCCTTCTTGCTGCTGCTGCCTACACCTCATGAGACAGATGTGGGCTTTGTCTCACCTTCTAACAAATGAGAAGAAGCTGCTGACTTCAATCACCCAGAGTGACAAAGGCCATCAGTTCAGGTCCGGCTCCAGGAAGGCAGCTGGCACTTACCATGGCTTCATGCCACCACGATACAGGGCAAGACAAATTCCCTCCCTTCAAGTCGCCTGCAGACTAGTAGAAAGGAACGCAAGAGCCAACAACATCATTTCAATTACTGTCAAGTGCTTTGGAGGAAGTAAAACAGGCTGATTTCCACAGTGGGGAAGTGCTGTTCAGTTAGATGTGAGAAGGTCCCTTAGGGGAGAGAGGGTGGTGTGGAGCTGGTGGAAGGACACTCCTAGGAGCAGGATCAGAGAATGCGGAGGGCCTGAGAAAGAACAAGCGTGGAGGTTTGGGCGGAAAGAAGACTGACAGAATCACAGTGATAACGGGACTGGGCGCTGTTCCAGGCCTTTGTGGCCTCACTCCTTTAATCCTCTCAACCATGCCTTGAGGCGGGTGTTATTAGCCCCATTTCTCAGATGTGGAAAGTGAGGCACAAAGAAGTTAAACAGTTTTCCCACAAGGTCACACAGCCAGGTTTTGTGGCCAGGTAGCTTGGCCCCCGAGCCCTTGTTTTTAACCACTCTGTGACTGAGAGCGAGAGACCACAGCCAGAGCGCTAGGAAGCCTCAGAAACTGAGACAGGGAGTTAGCATTGAGCCCAGCTTCTAAGGAGCTCAGGAGAGGCAGCTCCAGAGCCTGGTTACAGCAAAGCCTGAGTTCCCACAGCTACTTCCATCCTCACCAGACCCAAGCGAGCGCCCCAGTTCTCTGGCTCAGTGCGGGTCTCCACAGAAGGGAACTCAATACCTAGACTGCTGACAATGTGATTTCCACGTGCCAGCAGGCGGTGGGGATCAAACAGCCCAGATGGGGCGGTGGGGGTGTGGCGTCTGCCTGCACTGCTCCAGTGCCCTCTGCCCTTAACCCTTCCCCAGCCCCAGCCCTTCTGTTTTTCAACAGGAAAAGGGTGTGCTTGGGTCAAGGCAGGTGGTGACAAGTGGCAGGGCTGCAGGTGGGCTTTGTGTCTGCACAAGCCTGGTTGCCAGGAACAGGCGTGAGACGCCCCAGTTGGGGGGTGTTGAACTTGGCACTAGGGGGTGGGATTAACCACCAGGGCCCAGGCTACTTCTCACTTCCCTTATCACCTCCTGCCACCCCCCCCCCAATAAATGTTCATGAAACCTACCCTGCTCCCAGCTCCCTCTAGTCCAGAGAGAAAGTCACTGTCCAGGTAAACTGAGGCTGGACCACCTAAGAGGGTCTCTGCCCCTCTCCCTCATTCTTATGGCACTCGACACTTTTCAGAAAGGGTCCTTCCTCTCAGTCGACATGATGGCAGTTTTGACAGCATCAGTAGTGACCATTTCCTTTTTATAAATTAGGAAGCTGGGACCAGAGAGGTGAAGGGATTTGCCACAGGTCACACAGCCTCTACGGGCCTGGGCCAGGGAATGGGGACAAGATTCCCAGGCTTGGGACACTTTCCACTTGGGGCCCATCACCAGCCTTCCCATGGGGGTAAAGGAGCAGACAGAGTCAGAAAGCCAGGCCCACGGGTCTGGAGTGGGAAGGGATAAGGAGTGGAAGATGTGGCACCGTGCAACAGGGTGTCCCCTGGCACCAGCCCTCTGGCTGATCCCCAAGGCCAAGCTTGACTGCAGGTATCTGTTACCATGGAGACCCAGGCTGGGCTGGGGGCTGGCCAGTGACAGCAGGCCCTTCCCCCACTGATAGGGACCAGGCCCTCGGGCTCAGAGACCTTGGGCCCAGATGGCACTAGGTGGAACTCCCCACACCTGCCTCCCCTCACTGCCTTCCGTCCCCCAACTGAGCCCGCCAGTCCAGAACCCTGAGCCTGAGCTGTCTCTTCCATGCCTCTCTGCTTGTACCTGCCTCTCCTTAATCGAGGTTGGGAGGAGATACGCTTTAATCCCTGGCAGGGGAGCTGGTGAGGATGCGGGCCTGAGGGCAAAGGCTTCTCAGAGCACAGAGACAGGCTAGGGCCAATCGCAGTGGAGAGGTAAATTCGAGGAGGTTTAAATTGGGCCCCAGTAGTTCCTGTTGTTACAAACCCACCTAGGATCCATGAGGATTCGAGTTCAATCCCCGGCCTTGCTCAGTGGGTTAAGGATCCGGCGTTGCTGTGAGCTGTGGTGTAGGTCACAGGTGCCACTCAGATCCCACGTTGCTGTGGCTGTGGCGTAGGCAGGCAGCTGCAGCTCCAATTTGACCCCTAGTCTGGGAACCTCCATATGCTGCAGGTGCAGCCTTAAAAAGAAAAGGAGTTCCTGTCATGGCTCAGTGGTTAACGAATCTGACTAGGAACTACGAGGTTGCGGGTTCGATCCCTGGCCTTGCTCAGGGGTTAAGGCTCTGGCGTTGCCGTGAGCTGTGGTGTAGGTCGCAGATGCGGCTGGGATCCCGCGTTGCTGTGGCTGTGGCTGTGGCCAGCGGCTACAGCTCCGACTGGACCCCTAGCCTGGGAATCTCCATATGCCATGGGAGCGGCCCTAGAAAAAGCAAAAACACAATAATAATAATTAAAATAACTACATAAATTGGACCCCAAATGTGGGCACAAATGTGGAAAATGGAAATGATCGGGAGGATCAGCCTGGGTCAAAGCGGAGGAGGGACAGCTGGGAGGAGGGGTTGGAGACAAGCGAGCACTGAAGTCAGGGTCTGGGCACCAGGCACCTTGTCCCAGCTGTGCTGCTAACCAGCTGTGCGGCCCTTTCTGGGCCTCATTGGTGAGTGAGGAGGCTGGACCAAATGAAGAAACTCCAAGATCCCTCCAGTTTTGACATTCTTTCCCATTGGGTTCAACTCCGGACACCCCTAGTTACGAAGCCCCTGAAGGTCGGGGCCAGGGCCAACAGTGCCCTCCCCAGGCCAGCTCAGGCCCAGCTTACTCTCAAGCCCCCAGCAGGACGCCTGGGTGGAGCTGGGAGTCCAGGGCTGAGCTGGACAGGGTGTGGGAGGTGCTCCACTGTGTGTGGGCAGGGGTGGCAGACACCTTTGTGGATTGATCCGGCTCAGGAAGGTGAGAAGCAGGTCTGGAGGTGAGAGTTTCTCGACCTCCCACTCATCTCTTTAGGTAAGTAAATCCACATCCAGCATTTCCCCTTCTCTTCCCATCCTGGGGGCACTGAGACCCCCAGGGAGGCAGAGCTGAGGTGTGAGCTTCCCTCAGAGACACCCCCCCCGCCCCCCCCGCCCATACTAGTCCCCTTCTGCAGGGCAGGAACCATAGCTTCGGGGACCTGGGATAGTGGGATGTCGCAGGTGGGCACTGTGCTGGGCCCAGAGGGTGTAGAGAGAAAGAGCATGGACTTTGGAAACCCGGCCACTACGCCATTCACTAGCTCGGTGACCCTGAGCAAATGACCTAAACAGTGGGCCTCAGTTTCCTCGTCTGCAGAATGGGGTGCTACCTGGCACAGTGCAGAGCAGTGCAGGGCCAGAGGTCAGATGAAGAGGCTGCTGGGCACTTGATTCCAGGCGGCTGCTAGGGCACCCAGGGAACGGGGGAAGAGATGCTGAGCTCCCCCCAGCTCTAAGCATGGCTGCTGCCCTGCAGGGGTGACAAGTGAGGCCCAGGACGCAGACCTCTGACTTCTGCTTAAGTGCCCCTGTCTCATTCGGTCCCCCAACATCCTGAGGCATTGCTGTGCCCATCTCTCAGAGCAGACTATCAGGGCCCTGGCTCTCCTTGACTCCACCTCTCACCAGTTTTCAAGACTCCTTGGGGTCCTTCCACAGCCCCAGCTGCATCTTCCTTCCCACTCCTGACCCCCAAGCTGTGGTACCCACTGTTGGTTGCCAGTCAGGACAGCCTTAACCCCTCCTTCCCAGTGGCCAGACAGCAGATGGGGGAGGAAGGGGTGACAGAGGCAGTGGAAGCAACCGCTCCCAGCCAAGCCCACCTCCTGCCCCCTGGAGGGAGGCTCCTCCTTTAAAGGCTGCTTCTGGGCATTTCCACCCCTGGAGCCAGACCCAGTGACCCCAGGCTGGGATTGATACCTGCGGCTCACCCTTAGGGAAGTGGGGTGGGAGAAGCTGGCCCTGGGACCACAGGAGGGCCCTGCTGTCGGGGTCCCCGAGGGTCAGGAATAACGCGGGAGCCAGCCTCCCGGTCCAGAAGGCTCCAGCAGCTCCATCCTCTGCGCTTGGGTAGCCCTGCCAGAGGCTGGCAGCCCCCACCAGTGGCTGCTTTGCAGTCTTACTGGTCAGGAAGGTGGACTCCTCACACCTCAGTCTCCCAATTACGCCCTCCTCCCCCTCCTCCTCCTCCCCCTCTTCTCTCTCTCCTCCTCCTCCCCTCTCTCTCCTCCTCTCCCCACTGAAAACCTGTGGCTTGAAGAGACCTTGATTCTCTGCCCCCGGGGACTGCCCACATCTGCTCCTGACTCTGGGGGCAGGAGGGCAACGGCCCCAAGAAATCTCTCCGGCGATGGGAGCCGCCCGTCTGTCCACCCTCACTCTGTAAGTGCGCTGCCTCTCTGACTGCCTGCCGTCTCCTTGCCATTTCCAGCCTCGGGAGCAGACCTAATCTTCTCAGGGGCTCCCACACGGACCAGCGGGATGGGCCAGAGCTGGGAGGGGGTGGGGGGGGGCAGGGCTGGGTGCCCGGTGTGCCCCTGGGCTGGCTGCTGGCACCCACACCCGGGTCCACCTTGTCTCCCACACAGGTGTCTGCAGCTGCTGATTCTCTGCTGTCAAACTCAGGTAGGCGGGCACCCCCATTATCTCTTCCGCACCTCTCCCACCTTACCAGTGTGGGGGGGCAGTCTCCTTTTGGGGCAGATGCCCGCCTCTCCTTGAGTCCAGAAGACTGAGGTTTGGAGGGGGTGGGATGGGGTGGAAGAAGGGGCCATGGCAGATTTGGGGGCTGAGAGAGGGTTTATTTCAGCCCTCCCTCTGATGCCCCTCCCGAGTTCCCCTGGGGCCTCGGACTGTCACTCCACCCCTCTTCTGGGTGCCCCCCAAGGCTAAGCACACTCCATCCCCGAGGGATGGAGCCCAGGAGGGGTCGGAAGAGGGTGGAGGTGATGGGCTCAGGTGAAGCTTGTACTTGCAAGTCCCTGAAAGGACGGATTTCCATGCAAAACCACCTGTGTGTTCTATGCACAACCCCGCTCCCACCAACACGGACGTCCTGCGGGCCGCTGCCCTGCGGGGTGGCGTGGGCAGTCAGAAGGCCCAGCCAGGGCGGCCAACTCTACCTACAGGACAGGGAGGTCAAGCCCAAAGAGGTTTGTATGGGACAAGATTCAGGGTTGGTTTCTCCACAGCCCCCCACCCCAAGGCAGCCCACCCCCCCCAATGCACACCTCCCCACCCCCCCAGCCTCAGCCCCCTGAGCGGGGCTTGGTCCCTTTTTGTGGTCCTCCATAAAAGTGCAGCTATTAAAATGCACTGGTCCAGAACCGCTCTGGGGAGAGATCGCTTGGCTTTCCCAGGCCAGAGGCCGCTTCTCTTCATATCCAGTGGGGACTTTTTTTGAAGGTAAATGCCTTTTCTCTGGGAGAGGGAAAGGGGCTGCCTTTGAAGCAGTGGGGGGGTGGGAGAGAGAGAGAGACAAACCCCCCCCTTTTCCTCTAGCCTCCGTTCCAGGCCTTTTGCTTCACACATCCAGGGAAAGCAAGAAGAAAGCCCCCAGGCCAGCCGGGAGGGGGCTGGGGGTGGGCCGACCTGTTCTGGAGGGGAATTAGCACAATGCTGCGCCGGCCGGGCGTTTATGGCCTGGCTGAGGCCCCATTCAGGACTCAGGGAAGGTGGCAAAGCTGTCCTTTCCCCCTTGAAGTGCCCCCTTGCCCCCCTTGGAGGGGGGGCCAGCAGGCCGGACCACAGCCATGCTTGAGGGGCCGTCTGACAAGCAGCTGTCTGCGGCGGTGGAAGGGGAGGTGCCCCCGCAGCGGGGACATGAAAGGGACAGGCCAGGTCCCGCGGGGAGAGCGACTTGTGGGCTGTGGGCTGTGGGGGGGCGTGGGGCTGCTTTTGTGCAGGGCTTGAAGGGGGACAAGGAGAGGAGGGGGCTTCGGGGGGCTCCTGACCTGGAACAGACAGCCAGAAGGAGGCTGCCCGCCAAGAGGGGCGGAGGGCCTGAACCTGGGCCAGGAGGCTCGGGGCTGGGGACAGGCCGCACTCCATCCTGGTCCTGGGTCCTGGGCCAGCCAGACCCCACCCCTCCCCCCGCAGGGAGGCATGTCCCCCACCCCAAATGCTGGCCTCAGGGTTGGGGTTTTCCCAGGGCAGGGTGTAGGGTGGGCAGACCCCGCTCTCATAGGCTGGGCCTGGTGACACTCCTGGCTGGTGGGCGAGCTGGCGTTGGAAAGGAAGAGTGACACGTGTGAAGGGTTAACACTGTCGCCAGGAGCTGCTCCTTCACCTCCCCCTTCCCGAAGCTGCCGCTTCCCACCCCTCCCTCGGGGAGACAGAGACCCCCCACAGATGCTGGTCTGGGTCTAGCGCCGTCCAGATGGTTTCGATGGGGCCTGGGATAAAGGTGGACTTAGGGATTTGGGGCAGGGCGAGGCTCTCCCAGCAGAGGCCAACAGGATCCAGGTGGAGAGAGAAACATCTCAGTGCTGGAGCTGAGGCTGTCACCAGCAGCTGGGAAATGTCATCCCACTTTGCACCTTGCTGGAGAGAGGGGGCAGGAAGTGGTCTGCTTCTCTCCCACTCAGCGATGCAGGTGGGTAGGGCAAGATGAGGCCTGGAGAAGGTGCCTGGCTTTGTACGGTGCACGGGGTAGAAACAGCCCCTCTCCCCTCTCGGGGAAGCACCGGGCACTAGCATCTCTGCTACACTGTGGCACTGTGGCACAAGCAGGTGGCTTCACAGGAGAGCCATTGGACCGCTGCTCATGGCACCTCTGCTAAGGAGGTGCCTCACCCCTAGAAAAGGGAGGAACACCACAGGGAGGCTGGCTTCTTGGAGGGCCCTGAGCACCCAGGGGGAGGGGCAGGGGAGGTGGGCGTGAGCTCAGGAGTCCTTGCTTAGTGTTAGAAGGAAATGCTTACAGGGGCTTTGCAAGAGCCTAAAGAGAAGTGTCTGAGAGCCCCCAGAACGGTCTCCAGGGACTCTAACAGTCCAGCTGCTGTGTGTGCACGAGTGTGCATGCACATGTGTATGTGCACACATGCTGGGTGGGGGCTCCTTCAAAGCCAGTGCAGAGGATGGGGAAGACATCCGGCCACCCTGGTTAATGGAGCCAAGGCCCTGGAGTTTTGGACAGGGGACAAGCTCCCATCCTAGCAGCAGGACAGGGGTCTGTCACTAATTAGCTGTAGGGGCCTGTGCACCTCCTCCGTAGACCATGGGGGATGGGCTACCAGCACCCTGAAGGTTCTTTCCAGCTCCCAGAGTCATGATCCCTGGCCTGGGCCATATCACCGAGTGGCTCCGGAGCCTGGGCAGCTACTAGCCCTCTGCTCCAGGGCAGATGAGGACCCAAGAATTCACGATGACTGGCTCAGCCAGTGGCCTGGGAAGGTCATGGCCAGACGCCCCCCTGCCCCCTGCACCTCTACTTCACAGGGCAAATGACCTGCCCGACCACACTCGCTTCCGCACCCCTCCCCTGGATGGACCTGCAGTGGTGTCACCCAAAGCAAATTGACACTATTTTTCCCTTGGTAACCGCAAAGGGGGAGAATCACCCGTCTCCTAATTTTAACCAGTACGTGAGGGACCAGGGCGCCATGACCGACCAGCTGAGCCGGCGGCAGATCCGCGAGTACCAGCTCTACAGCAGGACCAGCGGCAAGCACGTGCAGGTCACCGGGCGTCGCATCTCCGCCACCGCAGAGGACGGCAACAAGTTTGGTGAGACCCAGCCCTCAGCGGAGGCCACGCACACCCCTGCTGGGCCTCCTCGCCTGGTCCATCCCCAGATACGTCAGGGTGGAGACCTGCCATGGGAGAGCAGGGAGAAGCCTCTAGGGGGAGAGCCCCCCAGGACTTCCCAATGCACCCTCCACTGGAATTCAGAGGTCAGGCTTGTGGTGGTTCCTTGCCACACCCCTGGACCGGCAGCCCGGACAGACGGAGGTCTTTCTCCCCCTCCCCCACAGCCAAGCTCATAGTGGAGACGGACACGTTTGGAAGCCGGGT
Source organism: Phacochoerus africanus (assembly GCF_016906955.1). Taxonomy (NCBI): domain Eukaryota; kingdom Metazoa; phylum Chordata; class Mammalia; order Artiodactyla; family Suidae; genus Phacochoerus; species Phacochoerus africanus. The sequence goes on from NC_062558.1 coordinate 6,349,658, forward strand.
GCGCATCAAGGGGGCCGAGAGCGAGAAATACATCTGCATGAACAAGAGGGGCAAGCTCATCGGCAAGGTGAGGCCTGGGGGGCAGGGAGCAATGAAAGGATCAGCATTCCCAGGGTAGGGGCCCCAGCAGCACCCCACTGCCCCCTGCTGCCCCCAGGACCAGGACTTCTTCTACTCTCACCCCACCACTCAGCCCCTCTCTGGTCTCTCCAGTCCCTGGGGGTCTAGAAGTCCTCTGATGACACTGGCCAATCCATAAGGATCTTTGGCTCTGCTTTATGGGGTATTTTTCCAGGATCAATAAGGAAGAATTTTAGCTCCTACGTCATGTCTCAGCCTCTGCACTGAGGGCTAAGGGCTGATTAGGGTTGAGAGTGGGACATTCATACAAGGCCAGAACACCCCACCCCAGGGCAGTGGGGTCCACAGGCTCCAAGGAGCATGATGCAAGCTAACCACCTACTAGTGTCACCACTGGTTCCACTCTGCAGCGGTGGGTCCAGAGCTGTTGTACAGGAAGAATTCTATTTCCTTTGTCATCGGCCAACCCTGGCTTCCGATGCTGGCCGTGCCCACCAAATATTTGCTGATTTTTTCTCAAGCCTCAGCCTCCTCGTCTGTAAAATGGGCATCATGTCAGGGTTATCTACAGAGCCAGATGGGTGGCTGCCTGGCTCTTGACACAGCCGGTGTCCTCTAAATATTTGCCCCTTCTTTCCATCAGACTGTTGCCTCCTTTCCCTCCACCCAGCAACACCATTCACCCAGACTGAGGAATGTTCTGCACATGCACTGAACTGCATGGTTACCTTGATCTTTATGCCACATCTGGGTAAACTCAATACCTTGCTCAAGGTGTACAGCTTCCACACAAGCCTGTATTTAAGTTCAGATCGGATTCCAACCATGCCCGATCCTTCTTCCCACCTCTGCCTCTCCAGCAAGGACCCCCACCTCACCAGGCAGAAATCCTTGGGCTCCCCTCCTTGGTCCTGCAACGCAGGCTCATGCGGCAGACAAGCCAGCGAAGGTGGGCAGACAAACTCCCCTCCTCTCCTTCCTTCCCCCTCAGCCCAGTGGGAAGAGCAAAGACTGCGTGTTCACAGAGATCGTCCTAGAGAACAACTACACGGCCTTCCAGAATGCCCGGCACGAGGGCTGGTTCATGGCGTTCACGCGTCAGGGCCGGCCCCGCCAGGCCTCCCGTAGCCGCCAGAACCAGCGAGAGGCTCACTTCATCAAGCGCCTCTACCAGGGCCAGCTGCCCTTCCCCAACCACGCGGAGAGGCAGAAGCAGTTCGAGTTTGTGGGCTCAGCCCCCACCCGCCGGACCAAGCGCACTCGGAGGCCTCAGCCCCTGACGTAGTCAGGGACCCCGGGGGCAGTCGCCCCTCACTGGCCTTCCCACTCCCTTCCCTTCCTAATCCAAAGACTGGGCTGGGGTGGAGGCAGGGGAGCCAGAGCCCCCAAGGAGGATGCTGAGGACCACGGAGCATCAGAGCCCCCACCTCCACCCCCACCCCCGGGCTGGAAAGGGGCAGGGGGGGCCATTAATCAGGATGGTGCTCAGGGCCCCACCCTGGAGTGGCCCCCCTGGGATGGGGCAGGCCCCCTGGAGGGGACCCAGGCTTCCGGAAACAGGTGGGAAAGTCAGCGGATTCAAGGCTCTGCAGACAGGGTCTGGAGGTAGCTCTCCTTCACTTCTGCTCCCCAAGTCTCCCTCAGTCTGCCCCCAGCCTCCAAATTCCTCCTGGCCAGACCACGGGAAGGGACTTTTGTTTGGGTTTCAGGAAAAAAGAAAGAGGGAGAAAAAGAGGGCTGGCCATTCCTCACATTCCACTAGGCCTGCACCCCCACCCCCAACTCCCAGCCCCAGAATAAAACCATTTTCCTGCAAACGGGTTATCTGAAGCTGGAGGGGGCGGGTGCCAACCGCAAAACCGAACTGGGGACAACCTTGGTCCTCTGAGAGGAGACCAGCGCGCAGGCCCGAGCGTGGCGCGGCAGGTGGAGTCCAGGCCGGGCCGGGCCACAGCGTCCCCGCAGGGGCAGGGGACAAGGGACGGGGCAGCCAGGGGAGGGGTGGCCCCGCTGGGCCCCGCACCTCCGCCCCGCGGGAGGCTGGCGGCCCAGGGCGCGCCCCTCCTCCTCGGGGCTCGGGTTTCCTGGCTGGCACCGCGCGTCCCGTGCTACCTGTCCGGCTGCAGAAATCGCAACCCTCGGGCCGGTGGGCAGGCCGCGGGCGCTGCAGCCTCCTCGCCGGGAGCCAGATTGCTTCTTTCCGGTGAGGAGGTCGGGTGGGGGAGGAGGCGCGGACGGGCGGAAGGGGAGGGAGGGCAAGACCGCGTCCCTCGCGCCCTGATCCCCGCGGGGGGCGGGGCGGGGGCTACACCTGGGGGGGGGGATGGCGACTAAAGGCGGCGGCCCCGTGGGCGGGAGGGGGCCGAGGGGCGGTCCTCGTCCCCCCCCCTCCCCCCCCCCGCTTTCCCCGCCCGGAGCTCCTCGGGTGGGCTTCCCAGACGCCTCCAGGTGTGCATTTGGGGAGTGGAACTAAGGCCATAAAACCCGCCGGCCTCTTCCTCCTTTGCTACGGCTTTTAATCTTGTCAAGGCGGGAGGCCCTTCCTAGCAGCGCCGCCTCCTCGGCTCCTCCCGGGAACACGTCACTGAGCCTCTCTTCCTCGGAGGGACCCCCAACTTCAGTTTCCCCTCCCTCCCCTTTCTGAGAAAATATTGGGGAGGAGGAGTCTAGGGAGAAGCAAAAGGAGGAAAGACATCCCTCTTCTCCATTTCTTCCAACGGTGACCCAAAAGGAAGGAAAGAGCAGGAAGTTGCAAGGCAGAAGCCTGGTTTAGTCCACAGTGAAGCGAGTCCAAGCTGATGGAGCTGGGGTTGGGGGGGCACTTACCGCTCCTTGGGGGAGCCCTGGAGCCCAGTCTGACACCCCCAACTCAGGGCAATTTAGACGCCAGCAGCCAAGAGGGAGGTCCCCGGCCCCCGGCCATTCTCCCTCCGGCTTGTCATAATTGCTTTTCATCAGGTTGCTTTTTCCTCGCCACCGCCACCCCCCACCCCGCCCCTCCCCGGTCACAAAGAGTCTTAATCCTGGTGAAGACTGGGGAAAATGTGTTGGGGGTCGTTTTCGGGGGGGGGGGGGTAGGGAGGGTGGTCTGGAGCCACAGCTGATAACTGGCGAGTTCAATGGGATTTTCCACACAGGGGCAACGCCCAGCAATTACCTGAGGACAAAGGGTTGGGGCCCCCAGGTGTGGAGGACTGGACTCGGGGGGCTGGGGAGGAGGCGCACTGGGGAGGGGAGCTCTTACAATCCCTCTGATTTCCGCAGGAATTTGAGACATGCTTTAAAACTCTAGACCGCTTCCCCCTCAGCCAGGCTCTCGGGCCCACCCCCACCCCTCCCTGGCTCGGGTTAGAGACAGCTTCAAAGGTGGATGGGGGCCCTTTGTCTGGCCTCTGCTTTCTTCTCTGCCTTTCTCCAGCCCCTCCCTCCGGCTCTGTGACCTCCCCAGCACAGACAGGCCTCTGGGGGCCGGCTCCAGAAAGCCCTCACTGTTTCCTTTCTTGCTTTTGGAGGTGAGACCTGGCAGGGAGGGGCAGAGAACAGGACAGGGTGAGGGAGGAAGGCAGTGCTGGAGGCCTGTGCCACCTAAGAGAGCGCCCTTGCCCCCAGCCTGAGCCAGAGCCAGCCCAAGCCAGCCTGAGCCTGGCGGGTCTGCCGCCTGCTTGTGGCCTTGGGTCCCTGGCTTGGCCCTCCGAGCTGAGCTGTCTCACCCCAGTTTTTAGTGCCTCCATACCCAGGCGCCTCTTCTCGCTCTGGGCAAGTCTCATTCCCTCCTACCTGGTGGTGATTTCCAAGATGCTAGAAGGCAGAAGGCAAAGGAATGGGTCTATCCTAATGGGACCTCAGAGGGATTTAAAGTATCCCTGCCTGTGGTGGGAATGACGCTTCCTGTGGACCTCAAGATGCGGCAGCTGCTGCGGCAACCCTGGTGGCTCCTGGGTGCCCTGGGGCTCTAAGCAAGTGTGTGGGTGGGGCTAGACACAGTGGGAGAAGACTCGGGCTGAGGCAAACACACCCATCTCGGGGGCCAGTGGAGGGCAGTGGCAGCAGGTGCCTCAAATCCTACGTCTGTTTAGGATTACCAAGAGCACTAAGAATAGCCTGCGCATCGATCTCCCCTTCTTTGTCCTGTCCTCCAAGCAGCCCCATGAGGCAGAGGGGAGCCAAAGCAGGAAGCTGGGCTGGGGGGAACCCACTCACACCTTAACTCTCGAGAGCTGCCTTCACTCCATTCAACCCTGTCCCTCGGACCCTGCTGCCAGTGACTTCCCAGTCCCCAGCTTCAGCCTGGCAGCCCTGGACACCTCGGAGATCCACCTGTCCTTGAAGCTCTGTCCTTTCTCACCTTCCCCTAGGCTGTTCTTTCCTTCTTTCCCACTTAGATGCTCTCTCTCCTGAAATTTCTGCCACTCTCTTCTCTCCCTGTCCTTTGTGCTGTTTCTTTCTAAGCAAAGCAACATCTCAGCTATCATCCTGTTGCACATGATGGCTTTCTCCTCCAAACTCTGGACTCCTGCACCATGGCCAGACTTTACCGGGATCCGTCTCAGTGACTGCAGTAGCTTTCTAAATGGTCTCTGCCTACACACACACACACACACACACACACACACACACACAGTCTGTTCAGTTCACCTTACCTTACTGTAAACCGCAGCTTGGCCCTGTGTCACCCTATCACTAGCAGACTCGGCATGGCTTTCAAGGCTCTGCCCAATCCTGCTCAGGCCCACATCTCAGCCCTATCCCTCCAGCTGAACACTGGCAAAACTGCAACCCTTGTCATCCAAGTACGTACGCTTCGCCCATGTTTGTTCAAGGAGTTCCCACTGCCTAGCATGCCCTCCTCCAGGACGCTGGCACGTCCAGACTGCAGCTGCCCCATCTGCTCCAAAGATGCTCCTCACTCTCCCAGGGCCAGTGGCCATCTCTGCTACCTCCAGTCTCTCCAGCCATTGACTTGCTCTTGCCTTAGGGCATGTATCACAGCTTGTGCAGAACTGTACTTCTTTATGCACTTGTCATGGTTCTGCTGGACTGCAAGTGCCTGTCAGTCTTTGCCTCCCCCAGAGTACCCATAGAGGAAGAATTTCTTGAGGAAATAAACCAATTGAAGACCCAGAAAGAAGTCATTGGCCATTGGCCCAGCAGCTTATGGTCCCTTAAGGTGGAGGCAAGAATGAGAAGCCTGGGAGTTCCCGTCGTGGCGCAGTGGTTAACGAATCCGACTAGGAACCATGAGGTTGTGGGTTTGATCCTTAGCCTCACTCAGTGGGTTAAGGATCTGGTGTTGCCATGAGCTGTGGTGTGGGTCGCAGGCGAGGCTCGGATCCAGTGTTGCTGCGCCTCTGGCGTGGGCCGGTGGCTAAAGTTCCGATTAGACCCCTAGCCTGGGAACCTCCATATGCCACGGCAGCGGCCCAAGAAATGGCAAAAAAAAAAAAAAAAAAAAAAAGAATGAGAAGCCAGAATCCTCTCATGCTCCATCCTTAGGTGGACTTAGGCAGGAGGAGTCCTAAACAGTTAATTCAAATATTTCCGTATTCTCTACAATATATGACCACTGTGCTAGCCCTTCAGTTAATAAAAAAGATGGACAAAGAGCTGCCACTGTGGTTCAGTGGGCTAATGATCCAGTTTGTCTCTGTGGCAGTGCTGTTCAATCGCTGGCCTGACGCAGTGAGTTAAGGATCCAGTTTTGCTGCAGCTGTGATGTGAGTCTCACAGTTGTCGTTCACATTCTGTCCCTGGCCCAGGAACTTCTACATGCTGCAGGTGGAGGCAAAAAAAAAAAAAAAAAAAAAAAAGAAAAAGAAAAGGAGTTCCCGTCATGGCTCAGTGGCTAATGAATCTGACTAGGAACCATGAGGTTGCAGATTCGATCCCTGACCTTGCTCAACGTTGCCTTGAGCTGTGGCGCAGATTGCAGACACCACTCAGATCCCGCGTTGCTGTGGCTCTGGTGTAGGCCGGCGGCTACAGCTCCGATTCCACCCCTAGCCTGGGAACCTCCATATGCCGTGAGAGCGGCCCAAGAAATGGCAAAAAGACAAAAAAAAAAATTAAATAATAATAGTAATAATAATAAAGATGGACAAGATAGTAAGGCGCCCTCTATCAACCTCTCAAGACACTTGAAATTTAATCAGGGGAGCACACCCATAAAAAGATAGTTCTTTGGGGAGTTCCCACTGTGACTCGGTAGTAACAAACCCAACTAGGATCCATGAGGACTTGGGTTCGATCCCTGGCCACACTCAGTGGATCCAGCATTGCCATGAACTGTGGCATAGGCTGCAGATGCGGCTCAGATCTGGTATTGCTGTAGCTGTGGTGTAGGCCAGCGACTGCAGCTCCAATTCAACCCCAGCCTGGGAACTTCCATTTGCCTCATGTGTGGCCCTGAAAAGCAAAAAAAAAAAAAAAAAAAAAAGACAGTTCTTTTGTGGACTTTTGGAAATCTCTCTCTTACCCCTAAGATAGCAAAGCAGCATCTGGTTCATCCCCAAAGAGTGAAAGAGGAGATAAGAGCTATTTAAATGAGGACACTGGTGTGTACTGAGCTCCAGAGCTGTGCCAGGCAGCCTGCAAGGCGTGTTCACATGGAACCCCTGAATGAGGGGGTGGGATTATTCCCGTGTCGTGTGTGGGCAGGCTCAGACTCAGATGTTACCACAGCCCAGACTGTCTTCAGCACCTCGAGTGGGATGTTCTCCATTCCTTGGCCATGGTGGGTTCCAGGGTGGACATGGGGCAGGGGCCCTGGGGAGGGTTGGTGTTGGCGTGATCTTGAAGAATGAGTAGGATTTCTGTCTACAAAAACCCAGGGCAGGGGGAGCAGATACTGAAAGTAAAAACATGGGAAGAAGGGCTTTGAGCCAAGAAAGTGTAAGGTTTGTAGTTCTCATTGTGGCTCCGTGAGTTATGAACCCAACTAGTATCCACAAGGACGCGGGTTTGACCCCTGGCCTTGCTCAGTGCATTAAGGATCTAGAGTTGACACAAGCTGTGGTGTAGGTGGGCAGTGGCAGCTCTGATTTGACCCCTAGCCTGGGAACTTCCCTATGCCATGGCTGCAACCCTAAGAAGCAAAAAAAAAAAAAAGAAAAAAAAGATGGAGTTCCCGTCGTAGCACAGCAGAAATGAATCCAACTAGGAACGATGAGGTTGCAGGTTTGATCCCTGGCTTTGCTCAGTGGGTCAAGGATCCGGTGTTGCCATGAACGGTGGGATAGTTCGCAGACATGGCTCGGATCTGGCATTGCTATGGCTCTGGTGTAGACTGGCAGCTGTATGTCTGATTAGACCCCTAGCCTGGGAACCTCCACATGCTGCAGATGCGGCTCTAAAAAGCAAAAAAAAAAAAAAAAAAAAAAGGAAAGAAAGAAAGAAAAAAGAAAAAAAGGAAAGCATGAGGTTTGTTGGGGCAGGGGTGGTAAGCAGTGGAGGTGTCTGGCTGGCACTGAAAGTTTGCGTGGAAAAGTGTCAGGAAATGATTGGGTCACATTATGGACACTTGGGTCTCTGCTGTGGCAGGGAGGAGACAGTGAGGGGCTTCAGGAAGGGGAGGGACCAAATGCAATCGTGGAATCAGATCTGGGTCTGGAGGAGAGGCTGGTCCAGTGCAGCTTCGGGGGGCTGAGGCTCCGGGGCCCGGGGTCAGAAAGTCCAGTGCTCGGAGGCAGGTGGATGTGTCTTCCAAACTGATGAGAAAGGGTCACTTGGAGGCCCTTATCCTTCCTTTTGTCCCGCTGGCCCAGTTCTCCACCACTGTCCTTTTTCGGTGCCCTGCCAGCCTCTCCAGGAGTTAATGTTTAGACCTCTCCCGGCAGGTCCGTGCAGGGGGCGGAGCAAGGGGCACTGGAGCGAGGACAGAAAAACCTGCTGCACAGGCCCTGGGGAGGGGGCAGGTGGCAGGGCCAGCATCTGGTCAGGACACCTGGCACAAGTGACCTTGCTGGGAAAGGAGTCAAGAACTAGGTGCCCTGGGCCTGGGACCACCTACGTCAGAGGGGAAGGAGCCCCAGCCCTCTGTTGTGGAAGCAAGTGCCCACCCTCAAGGCCCCAGGGCACGCCTGGGCCTAAAGGTACGCTAGTCCTGAGAGCAGCCTGCTGGGAAGCCCACCTGGGCTCACAGGCACCAAACACCAGTGTTCAGTGTTGCCTGCTTCTTGGTCGGGGGAGGGGGGGGGTCGCTTTTTTTTTTTAATGCCCACACCCTTGGCATATGGAAGTTCCTGGGCCAGGGACTAAATGTGAGTCACAGCTGTGACCTGTGCCACAGCTACAGCAACGCCAGATCCTTTAACCTACTGCGCTGGACCGGGGATCAAACCTGAACCTCCACAGCGCAGCAAGCTGCTGCAGTCTGATTCTTCACCCAATGTGCCACAGTGGGAACTCCTTTTTGGGGGGGGTGGAGGACTTAGTTTTTACCTACACACACACACACACACACACCAGGATCCCTCAGCAAGGTATGACCTTGACAGCTACAAAGCCTCAGGTCGACAGAGGGAGCCCTAACTCTGCAGTCCCCTTAGTCCTAGGGCTGGCTCGCAGGAGACCTTCTGCCCAAGGTGCTGGCTGCCCCTGGAATGAGGGGCAGTGGGAAAGGGCCTTGTGGAACTGGAAGAACACTGTCCCAGGCTCTGACCTTCCTCTGGGTCAGGGGAATGAGAGGGTTTGGTACTGCAGGAGGTGCTCAGAGACAACAGAGGTGGGGGGTGGGGAGACTTCGTGCCAACCCCAGCCACACCCAGGGCCTATCCTTCCTTCCAGGAACCACCCTGTGACCCCTCAACATAAGGCACCCCTCCCAGCTCTTCCCAGCTCCATGCTGACCTTTCTGGAATGGGGGATATTGCCCAGTGCCGCCTCCCTCCCCAAGACCAGCCTGCTATCTGGCCCTGAATGAGGGTTCTCCTGAGGTCACCCCAGGAACCAATCCCAGAGCCTTAAGGAAGGAGAGAGGAGTGTGGTGGGGCTCAGTGGGGGCCCCCAGATCCTGAGGCTCCCCAGCCCCCACCCCAGCACTGAGGCCCCCTCCCTCCATCACTGAAGAAGAGGCAGTAGGAGCTATAGCCGCCTCCTCCCCCCTCCCTGCTGCTGCTGCTGCCTCCTCGGCTGAGCCGGCTGAGCCTGCAGGTTGTCTTGGCAACGGGAGGCGGAGAGGAGATGCGCCGAGGGATGGAGGTGTGTGTCACCGAGGAAGCGGCTGAGCTCCTGCCCCACGCCCCGGGCCCTTGAAGGTACTGGAGACCCCACCTCTCCTCCTTCCCCTGCCCTTTCCCCCAGCTCCCCCCTCTCTCCAGTGTGCTTGTTTCCCTGAGGAGAAAGCTCCCCTCCTCCCGGCGCCGTGACTCCCACCCATTCCTCCTGAGCCACCTCGGTCCAGGCCCCTGAACACAGCTGTCTTTTCTGGCAACAGCTCAGTCCAGCCCTACCTCTGGGGACCCTTGCACAGGAAGGCAAATCTCCTGGGAGGGGTCTGTGGGGGAGGGGCACAGGAAAGCGGCAAGTGGGGGGGGCAGGTCAGGTGGTGGGAGGCCTCAGGAATTCTGAAGGGCTACCTGGCACTGGGTCTCTTGCAGTGGGGGAGGGAGGCTGTGCGGAACCAGGGCGAGGCCAGGACACCAGGGCTGGGGTGGAAGGGACCGAAAGCTGAGAGGCCAGGCTGGCAGTCCAGAAAGGCCTGGTTCCCCTCCCTCGGGCTGTGGCCCGCTCCTGCCACCTCAGAGGTGCACCCGCTCCTACATCATGTCCTGGCCTCTTTTTCATGGGCCAGTGGCTCCTGTGTCTCCCCTGCCCATGCTTTCTAGTACCTTTCCACAGGGCCCTTTCCTCCTGCCGCTCACATCCTGCAGCCAAGCCTCCACTCTTCCTCAGCACCCAGCTACCTGCCTTCTTCATTTCTCCTTTTTTTTTTTTCTGGAGTCCATCTTTCCGGATTCATTCTTATCTGTTGTCCACTAATCCTGATTCATCCCTTCCTTCCTGTCTCTATGTCCCCTCCTTGTCCTCTTCTCTTTGAGAAAGAGGTCGCGGGGCATACTCTCACCTGTCCCCTCAAGACCCTCCCTCTTGTGGTTTTTCAGTTCAGAGACCCCAGAGCCCCCTCCCCAGATTCTAGATTGCCCCAAGGACAGCTGATACCATCAGCCCACAGGGGCAGGCTGTGGGCAGCAGTTACCAGGGCAACAGCAAGAGCTGCCTAGGTAGGCAAGTCTGCATGGAGGTGGTGAGGAGGCCAGGCTGGGGCCAGGGTCAGCTGGCTGGGCTCCCTCTCCTGCTCCTGGGCGGGCATCACAAATGAATCAGGCCCTGCTCTGAGCCCAGAGGGAACCAAAAGGCCAATGACAGGGGCCTGGGGTGGTGGAGGTTTTCTCAGAGATGGGGAGGCACACCCCCCTACTTTGTACTTCTGTGCTGAGACCTGGGCATCAGCTGGCAGGAAGTTCTCCTTTGAAGAGAGATGAGGTCTTCCTCCCTTGCCACCTTCCATTGCTGTGCTCTGTTCCCCAGGTCTTGGGTTCCCAAAGAGCCAGTCCCCAGTCTCTTGTGCTGAGGACCTGGTTTCTCGAATCTTCCCATTCCGTCTGCCCTAGGAGAGGGTTAATCCTTGGGTAACCAATTCTGGTATCCAGCCCACAGGGCTGCCCCTCACCGTCTATGTGCTTTAGCTCCCCAGGGAGGCAGCGACCCCAGAGGCCTCTGCGGCTGCTGGTAGGTGATGAGTGGGAGATACAGGTGCTTGGAGAAACCAGATGTTGTCACCCCTCTGTTATCTCTAAAGCCCCCTCCCCCCAACTCAAACTCTGGCTATTTAGGAAGCTGGAGGAGCTGTGTGTGTGAGCACAAATGTTGCGGGGTTGGGGGTGGGTGTGGGAAAGGGAAAAAGGCCAGCGGCTGGCTGAGTCTGCTTCCGATTCTGCTTCGTCATGATGCCTGGTTAATGCTCCTCTTGTTTGGAATGGATTGAGCTGCAGTGAGCGAGATGGAAGAGCAGACACACAAACACACACCCGCAGGCCAGCGGCCACACGCTATCAGCTGGAGGTGGGGAGGGTGCAGGGGGGGAGCCGGCGGCCCGCCCGCCCGCCTTCCGCCTGGCCTGCCCACCAGCGCACACGCCCCGGCCCAGCCCGGGATCCAGCGCCAGGCTTACAGAGAAGCAGGGTGGGGGCGAGGGAGTGGGGGCCCAGAAGGGTAAGTCCCCTCCTTCGTCGGCTCCCCAGCCACCCACCCACTCACCCGCCCCAAGCCGGCTTTTTTCCTTTTATTTATGCTCTGGGAAAGCATGCTGGGTTCCTGGAAGAGCCGCCTATTACCTGGGCTCTGAGGAAAAGCCACAGCCCAGGGATCTGCGTCTGCCCCTGTCCTGGCGCTGAGGCCTCAGAGCATCTGGGCCACGCTGTCTGGGAAGAGGTAGGTGGCAGGGTCTCCAGCCTTTCTTCCCCTCTGTGGGCACCTTGACCACCACACCTGCCTGGCAGGGATCCTCGGGGAAGGGGTTAGCTATGGCCCCTTGTTCAGTGGGAGGAAGGGCCAGACCCTGGGACTAGCTGGGTTTGATTTGCTCCAACTTCCTTTTGATTTGGGAAGAGGGGCTGGGGCGCTCTGTGGTGATGCTTAGTATCCCCTTCCCCAGCTGTTCCGGCTGGGTAGGCTGGGGAGCTGTTTTCTCTCTTGGCTGAATGACAAGAGGGGAAGGGGAGGGTCTCCCGCGGCCACCAGGACACAGATGCTTTTGAGTGGGGAGCGGTTCATTCAGAGGCCTGAATGCTGTTGGTGTGGGGTCTGCTCGTTTGGGGGAGGGGCCTGAGGAGCCCCCTTCTAGCCCTCAGCTGGCCAGGCTGGTGTGGGAACCAAATGCAGAATGGGGCTGGGTGGTATGGCAGGGCGTGGCCGCAGGCCTGACCATGGTGCTGTCCTGGTGCTGGTGGTTGAACTGCTTGAAGAGGCTGGGGGCTGAGAAGACACACAGGCCCCCAAGGAACAGAGGCGCCCCCTTGCTAGCCCTGCCCCTCTGGGGACCTGACAGGCCAAGGGCTCTTTCCGGGCAGAGTAGACGCATCTGATATTGCCCTCCCAGGGGACTGGGTTGCCAGGGTGCAAGAATCAAGGGAGCAGGGACAGGTGTAGGAGAAGGCAGGCAGACTGGCTTTGAGAAGTGGGGGCTACGGAAAGCCCCCGCGGGCTGGGTAAACGGGGGCTCTGTGTGCATGTTGCCTTACACGTGTACTGCTTGGGGAGGGGGTGTCAGCACGTGGGGCCGGTGGCTGTGAGCCTGGAGAACAGGATCCAAGGGGAGGATTGGTGGATGGTATGAGTAGGTGTCAAAGGCACAGCGCGTCAGCGTGTGGGGGCCTCGCTGGGAGAGTGGGGGCGTGATCTTGCAAGCAGGGTGCATGCGTACTGCAACTGTGTTTCAGCAGGGGCTGCCTGTGTGGGTGAAGTGCCTGTGCCACCGGTGAGTCTTATCTCAGTGCCCCTGGCTCTGCCACGGCCACGAGTCCAACACCTGGCCAGGCTGTCCACTTGGGGGTGCAGGTCTGAGGAACTCCTTGTTCAGAACTCATGCTGTGCGTGTGCATGTGCGTGTGCGTGTGTATGTGTGTGTGTGTGTAAAGACCAGACTAGGGATGCCCCCAGGACTCAGAAAGCCAAATTTGAGAGGCAGACTTTCTCGCATCTGCCCCAGCCCTATCAGTCCAGCTTGTACAAGTGACACCACCAGCCGCCAAAAGGATCAGCTATAAATAGAGGCCAGAGTAGGAACAAGCTGAGGACCACGAAAGCCTGGGGGGCTGGCTGGGGGCGGGGTGGGGGGGAGGGCACAGAAAGGCGGGGGGCCTCTTATGGTGGTCATGGGATGTTGAGAGAGAATAAGCAAGACATCTAGAGAAACCAGATGAAGAGATGCTTATTTGTGGGGGGTGGGGAGGAAGGCGGCGTGCGCCTGTACCAGGTCTGCTGTCATCAGAAGCAAAGGGGGAGAAGGGCTTTGAGCAGGTGGGTTCCCAAGCAGGAAGGACCCAGAATCTGGGCCCACCTGCCCCTGCATGAATGTTTCACTGGAGTATGAGAGGGTACTGCTTGGGGCTGGCATTAGAGGAAACTCAGCCCCAGTCCTAGCAGAGCAGGGCTTAAAGATGGAGGTGGGGGAGAAGGACAAAATGAGAGGAGAGTGGGGCTTCACCGGTCTTAGAAAAGGCGTAGGCGCACAGGCTTGGCAGAGGTAAGGGATGCTCAGAGGAGCCACAGGCAAAGAGCAGGGTACTTTGGGGGACGATTATGGGTGCCCCTCCCTAGCACACTCAGACACAGACCCCACCCTCAGGGCCTCCCCTGTTGGGCTGGTCTGCTCCCACCTGCCCTTCCCCTCTCCACCCTGGGATGCTGTTTTGGGAACTGTTGACCTAGCTGGATCCTGCCTTTATTTCTGGCATTGAGTTGTTGCCACAGTAACTGCGGGGGTGGGGCCGGGAGGGGGAGAGGGTGAAAGGGAAATATAGCCAAGGGAAGAAAGATGAAGAAAGGAAAGAAAAGGGGAATGGAGGGCAGAAAGAGCGAGATGGGATCCCCAGGGGGGCAAGGCAGGCAGGCACATTTTATAAAACTAGGAAAGGAAGAGGGGCCGAATCTCTGCCCATGGGGACAGCTCGCCCATTTCGTAACTAGTTTACGTCGGCACCACTGGCGTCCAGCCTGCCTTGACTCTGCCCTGGGGCACAGAGCCCATGTCCCCCAGCCTCTCTGCTCCTAGTCCACAGGCCAGGCCAGCGAGCAGGATTCTGGTGGCTTCACCATAGAAGGTTAGCACGTGGGACCCCCAAGTCCTAAATTCAGATTAAAGTGGGGTCTTTGGGGAATCTATTGAAAAGAGCATTCATTGGCTTTGACCTGCGACAGGTCTGGGTAGGAATTCCAGCTTGGTGGGGGTGGGGGCGGGGGGGGACGGCTCTGGCAAGGCACTCTCTCAGCCACATTTTTCCCATCTCTAAAAGGGGAAGACATGGGCTTGTGTCAAGCTGGAGAGGATGCGTCAAAGTTCCTGGCCCAAGGCAAATGGTGGTTGGCTAGATTGGGAGAGGAAGCTGGACTAGAGAACCCCAACCTGCGGTGTTGCCGGTGGAGTCTTCAGCTCTACCAGCCCAGGCCGACGCGGCCGGCTCAGCCCCTACCTGGAGCAGGCGCTGGCGGGGAAGGGTGGGCGGGCCTTATCACCCGGCCCCGGGCGGGGCCCAGCGGCTCTGGTTGCCATGGATTCGGGGTGGGCGGGGTGAGGCGGGGCCGGGCTGGGGGCTCCGATAAGGCGAGGCTGCACAGCTGGGGGAGGGTGGGGCGGAGATGGTAGGACCCCGAGCCGCGTCGGGCAGCCAAGACGGCCCTTCCGCCACCTGGGCTGGCCTTCCTCCGCGGCTCTTTCCCTTTCCTCTCATTGCGCCCCTCCCTTCCTGCTGCAGCCTGCCCTCTCGGTCGGTCCGTGGAGGCGGCCAGGACCTGGGAGCGCACGTGCCCAGACCAGCGTTGTGCACGGGTGGGAGTGGGGTCAGGGCTCGAGTGGGCGCGGTGTGAGCAGGGGAGTGGGTGCAGACTGGCGAGGAAATTGGCTCTGGGGGAGGGGCCACGCGTGGGTGGAGTAAACTGATGTGGGCGTGATGTGATTTGGGAGAAGCCAAAAAAAACCCCTCCCTCCCTCCTCGCCTCCCCCCTCCCTCCTCGCCTCCCCCTTCCCTCCTCGCCTCCCCCCTCCCTCCTCGCCTCCCCCCTCCCCTCCTCGCCTCCCCCCCCCTCCTTTGCCCGTCTGTCTCTCTCTCTCTGTCTCTCTGTCTCTCTCTCTCTCACACACACATACACACACCCCTACTCCACCCCCAAACGTTTTCCTTCCTGGCTTAATATTTCACCAGTAAGACCTTCCCTGCTTAAGTTTTGCCCCAAATTAAAACGCCATGTCCCCGAAAGGTAAGACATTAACGACTTCCTCAGCGAGCCTTCTAATACACCAGGCACTGGTGGGCCGGTTTCTGAAGGCATGCGGCTCAGGGCAGAAGGCCAGGAGACTCAGCCCCTGGGGATGGGCAGGGGGCTCTGGACAGCAGAGAAAGAGGGGCCTGGGGACAGAAAGGAGACATGGTTATTCTGAATCGTCCTTCTGAGTGGCTGCACCTGAGGGACGGTGTGCCTGCGTGTGTGAGTAGGGGGTCTCAGGCCAGGACCTCGAAATCTGTGATCCGGCTCATCTTGGCCCCCTTCGCCTGGCTCCCTGGGCAGTGACCGCTCTGACAGGCAGTCATTGCCTCACTTGCTATCCACGCACAACTGTGTTCAAGGTGAGGGCGCCTGGGCCACCGCCAGCTTCGGTCCGAGGCTCCAGGACAGGTGGCCACTCTCCATTCTCCCCATCCGCTCAGCTGTCCACGCTCCTCACTGGAACCCTTCCAGACTTTCTACGCTCTTCAGCCTCTGCCTAACCCCCCTGTAGGATCTCTGTGCGACCTTATCTCTCACTTTGCCTGCGAAAATAGAAGCCTCTCAATGCCCCGAGGGCAGTTTCCCAACTCTTCCCTTTTCTCTCCTTTCAGAGAAGTGCGTGCTTTCTTTCCAAAGGCAGTCTCCGCGCGTGGGCCTGCACCCA
Source organism: Phacochoerus africanus (assembly GCF_016906955.1). Lineage (NCBI taxonomy): Eukaryota > Metazoa > Chordata > Mammalia > Artiodactyla > Suidae > Phacochoerus > Phacochoerus africanus. The sequence goes on from NC_062558.1 coordinate 6,365,382, forward strand.
TCCCCTCTTCCCTGCCGGGACCTTGCCTCTCACCCCTGCCCTCCCCCAATCCCTCCCTTCCTGCTCTTCCCTCCCCACTGCCTACAAACTTGTTCAAGTCTTCCCTTTCCTGAAAAACTTTCAGCCAAGCTCGCCTCCTCCAAAGGTCCTTCCCGGCCCCCTCCTGCCCCGCTATCACGCTTCCCTTATCGGAAGTGCCCTATCCCCCCTGCCTTGCGCATTCCCTCCCCGCCGCCAACTCTCTGGGGCCCCCAGTCCTAGCAAGGAGGCCTTAGTATTCCTCTGCAGATGCTCTCAGAGGCCACGAGGCCTTGACAGTCAAACCGGAGAGCTGTCACTGGTTTTGGCGCATCTGGCCTTCTCTGGGCAGTGGACTTTTGGCTTTTCAACATTCTTTCTCAGCTCCCCTTTCCCTCCACTCAATCCTTTCCTCAATATTTATTGTACACTGGGAGTTCCGATGTGGCTTAGTGGTAAAGAACATGTCTAGGATCCCTGGCCTTGCTCAGTGGGTTAAGCTGTAAGCTGTCAAGCTATGATCCCTGGCTCGGCTCACATGTTGGGGTGGCTGTGGTGTGGGCCGGCAGCTATAGCTCCGATTCGACCCCGAGCCTGGGAACTTCTATATGCTGCAGGTGCAGCCCTAAAAAGACCAAAAAATATTATTGTACACTTAGTATGTATTAGGTCCTTTGCTGAAAATAGAAAGAATCGCTAGATACACTCCCAGCTGCCCATGCCCCCATGGAGCTGGCCATCTCCTCCCTTTCATTGCCATCTCTGGCTATTTTTTTTTTCTCCTAGCCCCCTAGGTGTTTCTCAGGATGCTATTTTTGCCTTTCTTTCTCTGTAGACAACCTCATGGGCAGACTACCACCTCTTGTTCAAATGGCTCCCATATTTCAATTTCCACCCTGCCTCCTGGTCACCTGCTGCACCCACCTCAACCTCAACCTGGCAAAAAATGAACTCATTGCTTTGCCTTCTGTCATTTTACACCCACACACCCCCCCGGGGGGGGGGGAGGGTGTCTCCAGATCAAGTCCTCTTTTGCACATTATACCTCTAGGATTTCTCCCACTTGGTGCTTTCCATTCAGCCCCATGCCCAAGTCTAGGCCCTCACAGTCCCTTACCTGAACTACTGCTGTAATTTCCTGGCTGGTCTCTCTGTGGACCGCTTCTTCCTGCCCAGTCCATCTCTCAGGCAGCAGCCAGATTCATTCTCCCAAAGCACTGCTTGGTTCCATCACTTCTTCATTTTAAAAAAGTTTCTAGGAGGAGTTCCCATTGTGGCTCAATGAAAATGAACCTGACTAGTATCCATGAGGACGCAGGTTCAATCCCTGGCCTCACTCAGTGGGTTAAGGATTCTGCGTTGCCATGAACTGTGGTGTAGATTGTAGACACGGCTTGGATCTGGCGTTGCTCTGGCTGTGGCTGGCAACTATAGCTCTGATTTGACTCCTAGCCTGGGAATCTCCATATGCTGCAGGTGCTGCCCTAAAGTGACCCCACCCCCAAAAATAAAAAGTTTCTAGGAGTTCCCGTTGTGGTTCAGCAGGTTAAGAACCTGATTAGTATCCATGAGGATGCAGGTTCGATCCCTGGCCTCGCTCAGTGTCTTAAGAATCCAGCGTTGCCACAAGCTGCAGTGTAGGTTGCAGACACAGCTCTGATCTGGCCTTGTTGTGGCAATGGCGTAGGAAGGCAGCTACAGCTCTGATTCAACACCTACCCTGGGAACTTCCATATGCCGTGGGTGTGGCCCTAAAAAGAAAAGGGAAAAAAAACCTTTTTAAGCATTCCATAGCCCTAGTTGCCCATAGAATACATTCAGAACCCCTTAGTCTGAGTCCAAGGTGTCTACAATCTGGCCTCCAACCTCCTGCTTCCAACTTGTCTCAACCTCATGCGCTCCCCAATTCAGCCGTATTTGCTGTCCCGGACAGACTCAGGGCTTCCCATGTCTCCACTCTCCCTTCTGTCACTGTCTCTTTCAAGGATCCCTTTTTCAGTGTTTGCATGATCTCAAACTGGGCATCTTTCAAGGCCTACCCCAAATACTTCCTCCTCTAAGAAAAGTTTTTTAAACGTTTTCCCCTTTTGCTACCCAAGCAAGAATGGTCCCTCTCTCCCGTGACTTCTCACGGGCCCTTATCCTATCTTATCTGGCACATGTAATTTTCTGCTTTGCATGAGCATTATCTCTACACATGGCCTTATTTCTGGAGGGGCAGCTTAGCTCTTTTGACTCAGCTTTCTTTCTCCATAAGACTTAGGACAGAGTGATGTTCTCTGGTCATTGCACTGCTTAGGAAGTTGTTGGGGATTGGATGGGTGGGTAGATGTATGTACATACGGATGGATGGGTTGGTAGGTGGGTGGATAGGTGGATGGATGGATGGGTGGATAAGTGTTTGCCCCTAGGGCTAAGCCACGTGAGTAGCTAGTTTGACAATGTCTGTTAACAGAGGAAAGAGGAGTAAGAAGGAGCTAACAGCTCTTCGAATATGATTACAGATCCTGAAACACCTAGCTACAAAGTGAGTGTTAAGAAAGCAAGAGAAGAGGAGTTTCTGTTGTGGCACAGCAGAAACAATCCAACTAGCATCCGTGAGGGTGGGGGTTCAATCCCTGGCCTCGCCCAGTGGGTTGGGGATCTGGCATGGCCATGAGCTGTGGTATAGGTCACAGACGCAGCTCAGATCTCTGCATTGCTGTTGGTGTGGTGTAGGCCTGCAGCTGTAGCTCCCATTTGACCCCTAGCCTGGGAAATTCTATTTGCTGCAGGTGCTGCCCTAAAAAGCAAAAATAAATAAATAAATAAAAATAAAGCAAGAGAAGAATGAAAGGATGAAGCTCTGGAATGGAGCCTTTTCAGGGACACCAAATACGTAGTGTGGCTCTAATGGCCAGAGTCTTGTCTTGGAAAATCCTCTGCCCTAGAACTCCAAAAAGACTTGAGAAATGTGGCAAATGCTAATCCATCTTCATAGTCCTGACAGTACCTGGCAGGCACTGTGAATCATACTGATGCGGAAGGCACAGTCATTTTTACCTCCTCAACTCTGGACAAGTTTTGAACCTCTCTGAGCCTTGGTTTTCTTGTCTGTAAAATGGGTCTACTTGGTAGGGTTATTGGGGGGATGCAACAAAGTAATCCTTGTAAAGTGCTTATCAAAGTGCCCAGAATGAGCATTCAAAAAAATGATAACTATGGAATGCCTTGGTGGCAACGGGAACTCCAGTCAGATTCTTGTTGTTGTTGTTGTTGTTGTTGTTGTTGCTATTTCTTGGGCCGCTCCCGCGGCATATGGAGGTTCCCAGGCTAGGGGTCGAATCGGAGCTGTAGCCACCGGCCTACGCCAGAGCCACAGCAACACGGGATCCGAGCCGCGTCTGCAACCTACACCACAGCTCACGGCAACGCCGGATCGTTAACCCACTGAGCAAGGGCAGGGACCGAACCCGCAACCTCATGGTTCCTGGTCGGATTCGTTAACCACTGCGCCACCACGGGAACTCCCAAAGTCAGATTCTTAATCCACTGCACCACAGCAGGAACTCCACATGGTCCTCTTTTTTAATTCCCACTGGAATTTAGAGAAGCGTTTATCAGTGAGGGCTAGAATAATAGGGGAGGCTTCCAAGAAGAGGAGGATTTAGGACAGCCCCGAAAGGATGAGTTGTGGCTCAGAGGGGTTATGAACCTGAGTAGCACCCAGGAGGATGTCAATTCGACCCCTTGCCTTGCTTAGTGGGTTAAGGATCCAGCATTGCCATGAGCTGTGGTGTAGCTCACTAGACGAGGCTTGGATCACGTGTTGCTGTGGCTCTGGCATAGGAGGCCGGCAGCTGCAGTTCCAATACGACCCCTAGCCTGGAAACGTCCATGTGCTGCAGGTGTGGCCCTAAAAAGCAAAAATAAAATAAAAGGATGAGTGGGATCTGGGAGATGACAGAATAGGGCAAGGGCATGTGCAAAAGGAGGGGAGTGGGAGTGAGAGCTGCCCTTGGGGCCAGTAGGTGGTTTTGCTGGTGAAGAGACAGTAGGCAGAAGAGCCTGATACAAAAGTAGCAGGTGATAAGATTGGGAATACCAATGACTTCTGCCTTTCATGACCCTCTGTAGCAAAGAATGGCAAGAGAAGAGTCATCTAAATCCATCAGTCTTTGGGGAGATAGAAATAATAATAGTTCACACTCTACATAGAATCTACATAGAATTTTTAAACATTTCACAAGTTAAAACTTACCTAATAATCAGAGCAACCCTATGACGCAGGTGCTATTACTAGCCTCCATTTTACAGATGAGAAACCTGAGGCCCACAGAGGGTAAGTCACTTGCCCAAGGCCACACCGCTTCTGAGTAGCAGAGTCTATTCTCCCCCGGGCACTCCAGTGCAGAGTCCATGCTATTAAACACTACGTTACTGCTGCCTCTTCCCTGGACTGTCTGTAGCCATCAGCTCTCTTCACTCTATGGCTTATTGCCAGCAGAGAGGAGACAGTTGCACTGCCGCCATCACATTGGAAACTCAGCCAGGCATTTATTGAATGGTTACGATGTGCCCAGTCCATGGGTGTGTAGGGAGGATGGGAGGATTGCTGAGGGAGTCACTGGGGAAGGAGATCTGGGCTGTGGCCCCAGGGAACTCCTAATCTACTGCAGCAGACAGGACTCACCTCCCTGGGAGCAAAGACAGAGCAGTGCCAGCTCAGAGGCTTTAGTGCAGAACCAGGGGGCCCTGACTTGCAGCAAAGCAGTTCTTCAGAGGGCAGCCTCAGCAAGGGCATTCTGAGAAGGCAGTGGGGAGCTGGGATGTGGCCATGGCCCCAGAGGTGCTTTACCAAATGCCTGCACGGGAGGTTGACTGCTACAGGGGGACAGGCACACAGGAATGGGCTCCTTCCAGCCTTCTCTCCCCTCCCCACTGGGGATGGGTCCCACCCAGGGCAGAGCGGCAGCCCCCAGCCAATGACCACCAAGTCGCCTTCGCTCTCTTCTCCCCTCCCATCTGGCCACCTCATAGTATTGCTCAGTTGCTTTGTGTCAAACCTTCCTGGGCTATGAGCCAGGAGGGGCAGTGTGACAGTAGATTGAGGAGAAGGGAGGCAAGGGCACCAGACCAGAGCCAGGGAAAGAGGAGGCTGAGGGGAGTGAGAATCTGGGTCTGAAACTGACCGGGGCAGGTGTGACAAAGCAGGGATGTGGAGGCTGCCCCAGAATGGCTGACCCCTGCCGTCATTTCCTTTCCAGCCAGAGAACAATGGCTCAAAAACAAGTGCAGCCGGTCCACTTTCCCACCTCTCTGGCCACATGCTTTCTGTCCCTGCAGCTGATCCTGATGTCGGCTCCCTGGTGCCACCCGGGATCAGCGGGGTCTGCCTCCACTCTGCCCTCCCAGATCACAGGCCCCATGGCCCCCGCTGGCACGTTCTCCCTCCCCTTTCAGGCCCTGCACTCGGCCAGCAGCCTGGAGAGTCACCGAGGGATGAGGACGCCACAGCCCGGGGGAGCGCCTTTTCTGCTCTCGCGTCCCCCAGCGCGCAGCGCCCAGGAGCCAGGCAGAGCCTGACGCCCTGTCATCTCCCTTGCGCACAGGACTCTGCCAGTGATCCAGCAGGCCAGCTCCCTGCTGCATGGAGCGGCTGCAGAAGGTGCGCTGGGCTGCACCCACGCCGGGGCAGTGGGGTGCGGGGGGCCAGGCTCCCCGCAGAGGGTCAGGTTGGGAGTCGAGGGTGCCACCTGGTGGTTACCTGCGGCATCGCATCCTGGGGCCCAGAGGCCTAGGGACGCCCTCCCCTGCCCCAGCCACCTCCCTCCAGCCCGGCCCTGGCACGCACGCACATTCCCACCGGCCCGCCTTCTCGCTCTCCCCAGCAACCACTTACCTCCCCTGGGAGCGTCAGCTCCTCCCGAGGCTCCAGTGTTCCCGGCTCTCCCTCCAGCATCGTGGTGAGTACCTCTTGGCCGCCAGCACCCTCAGGCTGGGAAGAGGGAGGGGTGGGGGACCGGCTGGTTGCTGGGCAGCTTCCCTCAGAGCCTCCTTGATGATGGTCCTGCCAGGGCTGGCTGGCAGAAAGAACCTCAAATCCGGAGAAGGTTGCGCACACCCCCTTGTGCTGGTCTGGTCCTGTCTCCTTGTACCCGAAGAGCTAGGTGAAGGACTGTCATTGTTTTAAGGTGACTCTGTAAGCCCTTAAAATGAAAATAATAGAAATATTAGCTTATAAGACCTGACATCTAAAACAGCTGCCCATTTTCTTCCTAACACATTGCAAGTCTGTCTTGTAAGGCCAGTATTCTAGATGAAGCCTTAGGCATCTCTGTTCCATTTGTACCATTTCCCTCCAGGCGAAGATGGACAATCAGGTACTGGGCTACAAGGACTTGGCCGCCATCCCCAAGGACAAGGCCATCCTGGACATCGAGAGGCCTGACCTCATGATCTACGAGCCCCACTTTACCTATTCTCTCCTGGAACATGTGGAGCTGCCCAGAAGCCGGGAGGTAAAGGGTGGGAGGTTCCTCTGGGACAGGACTTGGGCAAAGGGCTCTGCCAGCCTACACCGGGTGGGAGGTAGAATCCATCTCATGCTTTCTTTCCTGGAGGCCAGACTCCAAAACCAGAAAAGGGACTGTGCACAGGAATGAACCGAGTGTGGCAAGCAGGCAGAGATGGGCTGGCAGCTGAAGGCCCAAGGCCAGCTCCAGGTGGAGAGCAGGGGAGGTCATGTTTGAATGGTAGCAGCACATAGAGGGGTCATGAAGGAACAGGATGGGAGTAGGCAGAAAGTGAGCAAATTTGTGGAAAGCTCTCAGGAGCACTGAACTCAGAGGCTGCAAGTCCTAAGTGTGACCAGTGTAATGATGTGATCTCAGTTTCCCCTCCTGTAAAATCGAGGTAGTACCTCTTCTCATTCGTTCACCCCACCAGGTAGTCAAGCGCATGAGATAAAGCAGGACAGGTGCTCTGTAAGCTGTACTGGAAAAAGGAGCAGTCTCACGGCTGAACAGTGAGGTGGGGACAGGCCGTGGGGGGATTAAATGCCCGGCAAGGAGACTGGACACCGTCCCGGATGCTGGGGGTCTTGTCCTGTCCCCTCCGAGCACACACACACCACTCCAAGATCCACGGCTTCTTTGTGGGCCCTACGGAAAGACTTGGGACCCTACCCAGGAGAGAGAGGATGGAAGGCCAGCCCCGGGAGCTGGCAAGGACAGAGAGAGAAGAGGTGGCCCAGAAATTGGCTGGGCAATTGCAGAGTTGGGTGGGGGTGAAGTGGCCCATCTGGGGTCCTCGGGACAGTGGGTTGAATCCCACCCTTATGGCTCTGACCAGCCTCCTCTCCATTCACAGCGCTCGCTGTCACCCAAATCCACATCCCCCCCACCATCCCCAGAGGTGAGTCTGCCCAGCACCTGATACTTGCCCAGCTCTGTTCTGATGGGGCTCAGCCCCCTGCCCACACATGTCCAGACTGGGCTTGGCAGAGCCCAGGGGGTGATGGAATCAGTGGACCTTGTCTCGTCACTAGCCAGCTCTGGTCCATCTGTGTCTGAGCCAGGATCTCATTTAATCCTTTTTCCTGGGTCAGTCACCACCAGCAGGTCGAGTCCTTGGAGAGCCTTCGTCTGCCCTGGGGTTGGGAGCATGTGGGCTGCCAGGGTGGGAGGATGGAGATAGTGTAGGGGCTGCGGTGGGGGATCTGGAAGCTGCAGTGAACCGCACTTCTGCTGGCAGGTGTGGGCGGAGAGCCGGTCCCCTGGAACCTTCCCTCAGGCTTCAGCCCCAAGAACCACTGGAACCCCCAGGACCAGCCTACCCCATTTCCACCATCCTGGTAGGTTTTGCTGTCAGCACCACCCCATCATTTCCCGAGGCCCTCTTTTTTCCTTCAGGAACCCAAGCCCCTTACTCTCAGTGCCTCCCATCTCTGGGGTAAAGCCTCACCGCAGAACTGACCAGACCCCCTGATGCTAGGACTCCAGGCAGAGCTCCCAGGGCTGGTGGCCCTGCTTCTTTTTCCCTTCCACCCAAAGAGAAAAGGGTAAAAAAGTCCCCAACCCCGGAGGGACAGTTGCAGGATCTCCAGTTCTGTCATGGCTCTTCTCCCAATCCATGTGTCTCCCGTCCCTTCGCTGATCCAGCCTCTCCATCATAGCCATTATCATAGCCTCCTTCTCAGACATTCTTGCTCCCTCGCCACAGAGACCACCCGCCCAGATTCCAACATCTACAAGAAGCCACCCATCTACAAGCAGAGAGGTGAGGGTCCCTTCCCGCCGCGTGCTGGGAGGCTGTGCCGAGGGCAGGGCGTCGATAGGAGAAAAGACTTCGTAATGGTGTGTAGGCTGTGCTCTTCCCCCGAGTGCTTTGCTTTTACATCCATGATCTCACAGGTGTGAAGGGGCGGAGGTGAGGCAGTCGGGGCCGGGTGGGAGGTGACTCCGGGTGGGGATGTGCCTGGGCTGACCCTGACCTACCCCCCCAGAGCCCACGGGAGGCAGCCCTCAGAGCAAGCACCTCATTGAGGACCTCATCATCGAGTCGTCCAAGTTCCCTGCCGCCCAGCCTCCTGATCCCAACCAGCCAGCCAAGATTGAAACCGACTACTGGCCGTGCCCCCCGTCGCTGGCCGTTGTGGGTAGGAGAAGCTGCTGGAGACGGGAGAGGGAGGCCCAGACACCACCTCATAGGCCCTGCTGAAGTCCCAGGGCCTGTTGAGCCCTTACCCCTCCTACCACCTTCACGAACCCTACCCCTGCATTCCCATGGATTTCTTTTTCTTTTTCTTTTTTTCTTTTTTTGCTTTTTAGGGCCGCACCTGTAGCATATGGAAGTTCCCAGGCTAGGGGTCCAATTGGAGCTGCGGCTTCCCACCTGTGCCACAGCCACAGCAACATGGGATCCGAGCCACGACTTTGACCCACACCACAGCCTGTGGCAATGCTGGATCCTTAACCCACTGAGTGAGGCCAGGGATTGAACCCACAACCTCATGGATACTAGTCGGGTTTGTTACTGCTGAGCCGCAATGGGAACTCCTCCCGTCGCTCTTGGTGTCATTGGCCCTACTTGTCAGTCATTCATCCGATTTTCATTCACTTCCTGACTCAACAGACATTTGTTGATTTTCTGCTGTGTCCCAGGCTCTGGAAAGAGAAAATGAGACAAGGTCTAGATCTCCAATGACTTTAAGTCATTTGAGCGTCATGTTGCCCACCCAGCTTCACTGCAAGGCTAGAAAATGTTGCTATTAATTAATTAATTAATTTTGCTTTGTAGGGCCGCAACTGCAACATATGGAAGTTCTCAGGCTAGGGGCTGAATCAGAGTTACAGCTTCGGGCCTACACCACAGCCACAGCAACTCGGGATCCCAGCAGTGTGTGAGACCTACACTACAGCTCACAGCAACGCCGGATCCTTAACCCACTAATTGAGGCCAGGGATCGAACCCGCTTCCTCATGGTTACTAGTCGGATCTGTTTCCACTGCACCACAAGGGGAACTCAGCTTTTATTTTATTTTAATCGTTTGCAGTGTTCCCTTCAAGGTGCAGCCCTGGGCAGTGCACAAAGCAGCCCCTGACAGATGCTGGTTGAGCCGCGGTTGATTGACAAATGCTTCTGCTTTTGCCCGTGTCTTCCAGAGACAGAGTGGAGGAAGCGGAAGGCATCGAGGAGGGGGGCAGAGGAGGAGGAGGAGGAAGAGGATGACGACTCGGGGGAGGAGATGAAGGCGCTCAGGGAACGTCAGAGAGAGGAACTCAGTAAGGTAGCAGCTTCTTGCCCCCACCCACCTCCCTGCGTCATCCTGGGGACCAAAGTTTCATTCTGATCTAAATGGGTCTGTAGCCGAGGAGCATCCTGGTCAGAATATGTGAAAAATGCCCACCCCGCCGCCCCTCCCCGTTTCCTTTTTGGCCACCTGGTGGCATATGGAGTTCCCCGGCCAGGGATCAGATCCCAGCCGCAATTGCGACCTAGGCTGCAGCTGCAGCTACAGCAACGCCCGATCCTTTTAACCCACTGTGCCAGGCTGGGGATCAAACCTGTGTCCCGGGGCTGCAAAGATGCCGTCAATCCCATTGCATCACAGCGGGAACTCTAAGAGTGCCCCTTCTTTGCCAGGATGTGAAGCTTCTGCTTTTGAAGGGACACCAGGGTTTCATGCTGCTTAACACCACTTAGTATTAGAATCAAAAGCACAGGAAAAGGTGGCCCGGCCAGTGCCAGGCTTCAGCAGGCAGAGTGGTTCATGGGAGGAGGAGAAAGGAGGGAGCAGGCTGCTGGCCTGCAGGGGAGGAGGGAGGGTGCAGGGGTCATGGAAAAAGGTGACTGATGGCAACATGGGCTTATGCCCTGGGCATCGTGGCCTGGGATACAGAGGCCCCTGGGGCAGAGTTACACTGAGCAGCTCTGATGCCTGGCTCTTGAGATTGGCCAGACCCAAGATGGCAGAGCTTCCGGCCAGAAGGACAGGCTCCATGGGCTCCAGCCCCTCAGGAGCTCTGTCCCCACTCCTCCTTCCCCCACTTTTCTTTTTTTCTACCTTTTATTTACTTTTTGGAGTAAACCTGACTCCAGCCTTTTTGGTGATGAAAATTGATGCCTTGGATCCGTCTTCCTGTCTCTCTTCCCAGGTTACTTCCAACTTGGGGAAGATGATCTTGAAAGAAGAGATGGAAAAGTCATTGCCTATCCGGAGGAAAACCCGCTCGCTGCCTGACCGGACACCCTTCCATACCTGTGAGTGTCACCAAGGGCCGTCGGAATCCCCTGGCCAGACCCTGAGGCCAGGATCAGACAGTCTGCTGAGTTTGTCATGTGCCAAGCACTGTGCTACTGTGGGTGTAAGAGACTAGAAGTTTCGGCTGCTGGCTCAAAGGCGCTCATGCTCTCCTTAGGGCCAGAGTACCTGCCATAGAGCAAGACAAGATGACAAAAGATGGCATGAGCTAAAGCAGAATGAGCACATTTCATTTATTTCAACATACATGCTGGGCCCCAGGGATATAAAGGGTAAAACACTATAGTCCTGTCTTCCAGTAGTCTCTGGAAAACTGACGTGGAAACTGGGGTTTCATAACAGCACAGCAGGTGCCAAGAGATGACAGGTGCCCTTCAAGGGCTTTGAGAGGATGGTGACAGGGCCTGCATCCAAGGTTTGGAGGCATTAAACTAAGTCTTCAAGAATGAGACAGTGGGAGTTCCTGTCGTGCCTCAGTGGAAATGAATCTGACTAGGAACCATGAGGGTGCAGGTTCTATCCCTGGCCTCACTCAGTGGGTTAAGGATCCGGCGTTGCCGTGAGCTGTGGTGTAGGTCACAGATGCGGCTCAGATCCCGCATTGCTGTGGCTGTGTCGTTGGCCATCACCTACAGCTTGGATTCAACCCATAGCCTGGGAACCTCCATATGCTGTGGGGGTGGCCCTAAAAAGACAAAAAAAAAAAAAAAAAAGAAAGAAAGAAAAAAGAAAAAGAATGAGACAGTGAATGGGGAAAAAGGGCACCACAGACCTCTGGAGCAGTGTGGGAGCAAAGCAAGGAGTAGCAAACATCCTGGCCAGCGCAGGGGCCTCCAGGAGCTGCAGTTCCAGCACACAGAGAAAGTCCAGGGGTGGCGGGGGCTTTGGTGCCATGCTGCTGGTCACTGAGGCTATAGCTTGGCCTGCTTGGAGCATGGCAGCTGGAGGGAAGGGGCAGATCTGAGAACCACACTGGAAGCTACCAGCCTGGCCTTCTGCTGCCTTCTACTGGTTAAAACAGCTCTCCAGGTGCCCAGACACAAGGGAGAGGAAAAAAATTCTGCTTCTTGCTGAGAGGAATGGCCCAAGGGCACACAGGCTGGGAGATGATGCTGTGGGCCATCTTTGGAGATAATCGACCACGTTTTCCAATAGTTTGGGGAAAACCACACACACACAGAAGAGGGAATGAGTTTGAGAAATATATAGACGAATTCTGTACAGAAATAGATCCGGATTTAGAATTTTTCTACTTCATGATGTCGCAAAATTGATATGCATTCGGTAGAAGTTGTACATCCAATTTTAATTTCTTTCTTTCTTTTTGCTCTTTTTTTTTCCTTTTTTGGGCCACATCGGTGACATATGGAGGTTCCTAGGCTAGGGGTCTAATCCGAGCTACAACTGCTGGCCTATACCACAGCCACAGCACTGAGGATCCGAGCTGCGACTGCTACCTACACCACAGCTCATGGCAATGCCGGATCCTTAACCCACTGAGCGAGGCCAGGGATTAAACCAGCATCCTCGTGGCTCCTAGTCAGAATCCTTTCTGCTGCAGCCCAATGGGAACGCCTCTTTCTTTTTCTTTTTTTTTTTTTTGGACCACAGACATGGCTCGAGAAAGTTTCTGAGCCAGGGATCAAACCTGCAGCACAGCAGCCACCCGAGCCACAGTAGTGACAACACCAGATCCTAAACCCACTTGGCCCCTAGGGAACTCCCCCAGTTTTGAATTTTGCCCTTTGCCCAGGCTTGCGATGCTCTATGAAGCTGTCTTGAGATGCTGGGCAGTGGCAGCGACCTGCAGCTCCCCGTCAGCCACACCATCATGACAGGAAACAACCCATACACTTAACAACCATCCTGTGCTCCAACAGCCATTCTGTTGCTCACTTTCAGTAGAGTAGGAAATAAATTGCACCGGGGATTCAACACTTTATTGTAAAACAGGCTTTGTATTAGATGACTTTGCCCACCCAGAGGCTCATGTCAGTGTTTAAGGTAGGCTGGGCTGAGCTCTGCTGGTCGGTAGGGTTCAGTGTATTAAATACATGTTTTTTGACTTACAATGGGTTTATCGGCACGTGACCGCATCATGAGAAGATCTGGAGTTCCTGTGGTGGCGCAGCGGAAACAAATCTGACTAGGAACCATGAGGTTTTGGGTTCGATCCCTGGCCTCGCTCAGTGGGTTAAGGATCTGGCATTGCCAAGAGCTGTCATGTAGGTCACAGATGCAGCTCAGATCTGGCATTGCTGTGGCTGTGGTGTAGGCCAGCAGCAACAGCTCTGATCATACCCCTATCCTGGGAACCTCCATATGCCGAGGGTGCAGCCCTAAAAAGCAAAAAAAAAAAAAAAAAGAAAGAAAGAAAAGATCTGTTACAGGACATGGAATCAACTGGACTTAGTGGCTGACTGGACCTGGGAGGCGAGGGAAAGAGGAGTTGGGATTGCTGTCTTGGGTGATGCCAAACCTGAGCTGAGATCATGAAAGAGGCAGGTTTGGGGGAAAGAGGAAGAGCCCCGTTTGGGGCTGTTGGGTTTTATATGTTTCGAGGTAGGAGCCAAGTCTGACTGTGTTGCAAGCCTGAGGGCTGCGTCAGGGCTCAGGTAGAATCTTCAGCTTGTATGGGGTGGTGTGACCATGAGAATAACGCTATTGGGTAGAGACAGAAGAGGACAGGGCAGGGCAGCGGGCCGAGGCTGTGCCTTGGAAAGTATGCACACTCCCCCTGCCATCCCCTTGGAGGGTAGGCTGGGAGGAGGTCAGGAAGGAGAGCCAGCTCCAGTATGTGCCTCAGCATGTGGGAGGCTGGCCTTGAAAGGGTCTGGGGCTTGGATCTGGGGGAAGGCCACATAAGAAGTCAAGGTTGTCTGGGGAGTTCCTATTTTGGCTCAGCCGGTGAAGAACCCAACTAGTATCCACAAGGATGGGAGTTCACTCCCTGGCCTGGCTCAGGGGGTTAGAGATCCAGCGTTGTGGCAAGCTGCAGGTTGAAGATGTGGCTTGGATCTGCTATGGCTGTGGCTGTGGTGCAGGCTGGCAGCTGCAGCTCCAATCTGACCCAGGGTCTGGGAACTTCCATATGCCATGGGTACGGCCCTAAAAAGACAAATGTTTAAAACCAAAAAGAAAAAAGAAAAATACTGGTCCAAACAATTGCTGGGGGTGTAGAGGATTAAGGATCCAGCATTGCCGCAGCTGTGGTGTAGGTGGCAGCTACAGCTGTGATTTGATCCCTGGCCTGGGAAAACTTCTATATGTTGTGGGTACAGGAGAAAAACAAACAAACAATTGCTCTAGAATGCCAGCAATTTCCAATCATTGGAGATGAGGGAATTTTGAGCTGAGCCCCAGTTGAGACCTGTAATTGAAAGCCACCTCTCTTGGATTATCATCTGCAGTGCTTCAAGGCTTAGTGAGATTATGAAGTGTCACATTGAAAGTGACATCCAGGCCTGCGAATGGGAAGTCCAGTGGCTTCAGGGCCATCCAGCAGCTGACAGTGCTGGGAAAACTACTGATTCTGTTTCATCATATCGAGCATTTGTTTGTTTGTTTGTTTGTTTCTGCTTTTTAGGTTGCAGACGTGGATCGGATCTCACGTTGCTGTGGCTGTGGTGTAGGCCGGCAGCTGTAGCTCCGATTCGACCCCTAGTCTGGGAGTCTCCTTTGCCGTGAGGGCACACTAAACAAAAAAAAGAAAGAAAAGAAACTGTAGTAATTTGATTCTTTTCCCTAAATTTTAGATGTATTTCTGTATTCCAGAGGCTCATTTTATGATGGTGAGCCTCATTTCCTGACTCTCGCTGGCTGACTATCAATGTGAACACTCGGGCATTGGGCTCAAATGTCTGTTTCATGCACTTCTGTTAGAGGGAAGGCACGAGAGACAGTTCAGAGCCGCCAGCACCATGTCACCTGCTGAAGGTAGTGGGCAGGAGCTGGAAGCCGACAGAGGCCCTCAGGGTTCCCCCAAGCCCCAACTCCACTGCCCTGGCCCTGGCAGCGGAGGCTGGGGGGTGGGACTCTCAGGAATGACTGTGAGGTCAGAGGCACTGAACCGGGGTCCCCTGCTCCCTTGCAGCCCTGCAGGCAGGAACATCTAAGTCTTCTTCCCTCCCCGCCTACGGCAGGACCACCCTGAGTCGGGTAAGGTCCTAGGACAGAGGTGGCAGAGGGTGGGAAGAGGGAGCATGTGGGGCCTATGAGGGACTGGGTGCCTTGGGCACCTGGGGGAGCGGGCTGACCCTTCTTCCAGGGAATGGGGGTGACACGGAGTGCTCCGACTTCCTCTGACCCCTCCTTGTCCTTGCCAGCTACAGTCCACAGACTTCAGTCCATCTGGCAGTGAGACGGAAAGCCCAGGTGAGAGGCAGGGCTGGCCTGATGCTGGGAAAGAGGCTCGAGCAGGCCCCTGGGGCGGCCCGTGTCTGCAATGCTGGAAGGCCTCCATGGCCGGAGGTTGGGGAGCCTGAACTGGTAGGTCTGGAGGGCTGCTGACCTAGAGCTGCCCCTGAGCAATGACTCTTCTCTCCCATAGGCCTGCAGGTGAGTGCCTCCCGGAGGGGAACAGATGGAGCCCAGAAGACCCGACCCGGTGACAAGCAGGGTTTGGGGATGGGGGGTGGGGCTGTGGAGTTGCCTGGTGAAGACATGAGAAGCCCAGGGTAAGACGGGGGAGGTCTCCCTGCCCCACTCTGGCTCACTGCGGCTTTGGTCTCCCCAGAACGGAGAGGGTCAGAGGGGGAGGATGGACCGGGGGACCTCCCTGCCCTGTGTGCTGGAGCAGAAGGTGAGGGGCAGGGGCCGAGGCAGGGGGCGGTGGGCAGGGGACAGAACCATCTCCAGTGGGGGCGGGTCAGCTTGGGGAGAAGCCAGAGAAGCGAATGCACTAAGGGGTCCTCCCTGTTGATGATGGGAGGGGCAGTGGGGAAGGTGGGGGAGTTGGATGGCGAGATGGCATGACCCCCCCATGGCCCATGAGGCTGACAAGGAGGCCTGGGGTATTGAGGGGTTTAGGCTGCCAGGGACCTCTATAAACCTAATGCTGTGTCCCGCCCGCCCACCCACCCAGATCTATCCTTATGAAATGCTGGTGGTGACCAACAAGGGGCGAACCAAGCTGCCTCCGGGTGTGGATCGGATGAGGCTGGAGGTAGGCAGGGAGAATGTGCTGGGTGAGGGAGGGGCTACCCGGCGGTGGGCAGCCTCCCAGCCTGGTGGGGGAAGCCTCAGCCAGTTCCCTCTGCTGCTCCACCCCGTGCCTCCTCTCTCTCAACTGCATCTGTGCGTCCCCCTTACAGAGGCATCTGTCAGCGGAGGACTTCTCCAGGGTATTTTCCATGTCTCCCGAAGAGTTTGGCAAGCTGGCTCTGTGGAAGCGAAATGAACTCAAGAAAAAAGCCTCTCTCTTCTGACGACCCCCACCCACTCTGGAACTGACCCTCACCCCTGCTGCATCAGGGCTCTGCAGCTGGGGTCCCTAGACCCCAAAGCATCAGCTCTGGGGGCAGCAGGGAGGTGGGGTGGGGGTGGGGTTGGCTCTGATGCCCAGGTTGAGGGGGAGCAAGACCTCTGCCGTGTTGGGACTCTCTTCCCCATAATGCTCTGGGGGGGTTCCCCTTCTCACATCCCAGGTCCTCATTGCACTGGACAAACCCAGTCTGGACTCCAGCACACACAGAGTTAATGTCGGCACCCTCTCCGTGCCCCACCCCCACCCCCCACCACCTCCAGGTCCCCAGAAGAGAGTGATGAGAAATGAACCTGCACTTAGTGGTCAGGCCTGTGTGCTATCCTGACCATGGATGGGGGGATGCTCGGGCCTGGCAGGAAGGCAGAGAAGCCCCAGGACCCTGTGTGCGCCCAAGCACTCCTCTGCAGCTGACCTCAGACAGGTCCCCTGCACCTGGGCCTCCCGCCCCTCTGACTCCAGCAGGAGCAGCGCTCGGCCTCCAGCAGGGAGGCCACCCTTTCCTCTTCCTTGCGACCCCCCAAGCCTTGAAGCCTCTTGCTCCAGCCCCGTGGCTTCCCCAGAAGCCTTGGCTTAGAGTGGAGATGTCGCCTATACAGAACCCCAGCCCACCAGCAGCCTCCAGGCCAAGTCATCGAGAATGCTACCTTCTAAGGACCCAGGCCCTGCACAGAACCCAGGCCTTCGGGCTCCCTTGGATGGGATCAACAGCTGGGCTGTGTTCTGACCCCAGGCCCGTGCATCTCCCACCACGCTCTTGAAAGAATGTAATTTCTTGGGGCACCCCAGCTGCTTCCCCCACCTCACTCTCTACCCTACCTTAACCACGCTCTCAGCTTTTCTTCTCTGCAAATACATACGTGTATATAATTATATATATATTTTTGCCAGGGTCAGGGTTTCGTTCAGCCCAGACCCTGATGTCCCTTTCCAGGGCGGGTACGAGATAATGCTGGGGAAGGGGGGACTACGCTTGGAATTAAAAGTTGCATTGGGGCCCCAAATCTATTTGTTCTTTATGAGGCACCAGATGCGGGCAGAGGAACAGGTGATACCAGGCTGACAAAAGCCAAGGAGTGAGGTTTCCAATGTGAGGAGAGAGGAATTCCCATTGTGACTCAGAGGGGGAAAAACATGACTAATATCGATGAAGATGCAAGTTCCATCCATGGCCTCACTCACTGGGTTAACAATACACCGTTGATTTCACCCCCTAGCCTGGGAACTTCTACGTGCCTTGCACTGTGGCCCTAAAAGGACAGACAGCAAGACAAACTGAGAACAAAAGAAAAAGCAGGCAAGCAAGCAAGCGAGGCAGCCAAAACCAAATGGGAGGAGGGAGAGAGATGGCCCAGATCGCTCCCTCCCCAAACCCTGGGCCTGAAAGCGGGGCCACGCTAGCAGGTCCTGTGTGCCTCCTCCCCGGCAGGGGCTGTGGGGTGGTGGCACGGCTGAGGGACAGCGAGGCGTTCCGGACCCTGATACAGGCTCTGTCCTCCAGCCAGGACCCAGGGCTCCCCCTTGGCCGTCCAGCTCATCCACGGCTGACAGGATGGACCCTTCCGGGCCTGTGACACTCACGGCTCCGGGAGGAGGCCAAACAGCCGGGCAAGGCCCCCAGCGGACGAGCGGGTGCTGAGCCGAGTGTGGAGGGTCAGGCAGGGGCAAGGAAGGCCTGGAGAAGGGCTCGACGAGATCCCGCAGGAGCCAGGGTCCCATGGAGGCCGAGGGGGCGGGGGCAGCTTGGCAGGACCCCCCGGGGGGAGCAGCCCTGGAAGAGGCCTGCTGAGGCGGGTGGCGAGGGGGCCGGCAGGCCTGGAAGGGCAGGAGGAGACCTTTGGGGGTGCGTGCTGCTGGGGGTGGGCCGGGCTCCTCTGGCCTGCCCCACATCTGGGTTTGGGCCCCCGAAGAGGGCTGCCGTCATCCCGAGGACCCGGTGAGCTGGAGCGGGGCCCGAGCGGGAACCCAAGGCTGGACCTGGCTTCTGCCCCCAGAGTGGCTCGCCCCTTGCGTTGAAACAAAAGCAGAGTGGGTCCGAGTCACTCCGAAGGGAAGGACGACGTGGATGGGATTTGACTGGATGCTTGTGTGTTGAGGGCCGCACCCGGGGCACAGGGAGGGTCCCAGGCAAGGGGTGGAATCGGAGCTGCAGCTGCTGGCCTGCCCCACAGCCTCAGCCACAGCCACAGCCACAGCCACGCGGGACCCGAGCCACGTCTGCGACCCACGCCACAGCTCGCGGCAATGCCCGATCCCCGACCCCCCCTGAAGTGAGGCCAGGGATCGATGGGGCATCCTCACGCAGCCTCGTCCCATTTGATGCTGCTGCACCACCACGGGCACGCCACCAATCTTTGCCTAGTTTATTCTACGTATATATACTGTCTTCTTTCTCAGCGGTACCTGTGGCACATGGAAGTTCCCGACCAGGGATGGAATCTGAGCCGCGCCTACGACCCACAGCACCGTTGCCGAAATGCCCGATCCTTTCCCCACCGCACAGGGCTGGAGATCCAACGGGTGCCTCCACAGACACGACTGGAGCACGAACCCACTGAGCCCCAGTGGGAACTCCAGCCAATCTCTTTGGAAAGTGGGTCTTCCTATTAGGAAGGAGAATATGTGCATACGTCGAGGTGGAAAGTTCACTGCTATGAGGAGTTCCCGATGGGGCTCAGTGGCAAGGACCCTGCCTGGTAGCCATGAGGCCACAGGTGTGATGGCTGGCCTCGCTCCGTGGGTGAAGGATCCGGCATTGCCGTGAGCTGTGGTGTAGGTCGCAGACGAGGCTCGGATCCTGCGTTGCTGTGGCTGCGATGGAGGCCGGCAGCGGCAGCTCCGACGCCACCCCGGCCTGGGAGCTTCCCCTATGCCACAGGTGTGGCGCTAAAAGGCAAACAGAAATAAAGAAAGCTAATGCTTATGAAATCCATCATGGAGAACAACGGAACTTTCCGTGTGTCTCTGTGTGTGTGTGTGTGTGTGTGTGTGTCTGTGTGTCTGTGTGTCTTTTGTCGTTTGACGTTTCAGGGCCGCACCCTCGGCATGTGCAGAGTCCTGTGCTAGGGGTCCTATTGCTGGTTGACACAGTTTTGCAAGTCCTACCTAGCCAGGGCCCTCAGAGAAGAACAAGACACAAAAGGAATCCGCATCGGAAAGGAAGAAGTCAAGCGACCCCTCAATGCACATGACATGATCCTATCCCCGCAGACCCCTCAAGACGCTCCCAGAAAACGGGTAGAGCGCCTCAGTGAATGGGGCCAAGTCGCAGGAGGCACCCTGAAGGCACAGAAACCGAGTGCCTTTCTCTACCCTGGGAACGAGAGCTCGGAGAGAGACATCGGGGAAACGATCCCATTTGCCGTCACCTCCCAAAGAAGAGACGGCTGAGGAAGAGACCTCCCTGGAGAGATGCAGAACCCCCCAGATGCTGATGCAAGCAATCCCAGAGGACGCAAACAGATGGCAAGACACACCTTGCTCTTGCGTTGCAAGAGCCTATAGTAGCCCAAGGACCATGCTCCCCGAGGCAGTCCACAGAGTCACCGCCATCCCTGTCAAATGCCCAAGACCGTTGTTCACAGCACGAGACCATGGGGTTGGTGGGGGGAGGGGAGCTGGAGCAGCCCAGAGGGACCCTGGGGGAGCTGTGGGGAAGGAGGAAGGCCAGTTGGGGGGACCCCAGGAAGTGACCTCACTTCCCTGGCGACAGAGGCCAACGGAACTTGGAACCTGGGAGCCCGGCACCTACTGGTCCAGTCCAGGAGAGGACGGAGGAGGGATGGACTGGCTCTGCTGCATCCCGCTCTCCCGGGGCCGAGGCCGAGGCCGCAGGCGTCGTCGCGGCAGAGATGGCCTCTGCCAAGCCTGCAGAACCTGGATGAGAACACGAGGCGGACGCCTATGGGCCGTTGCCCGCAGGGACCCAGAGGTAACACCGGGAGAGGGAGCTCCAGCCAAGGGCAGGGACCTCTCGGATCCCACACGGGAGCCCCATGTCCCCTCCCTGGATGACTTTGAGCAGAGGCGGGTGGTGAGGGGTGGGTCCGCCTCAAGCAAGAGCCGGCTGACCTGCTGGGCAGGGCTTGTCCACATCCCAGGACACAGCTGGCTGGGGAGAAGCGGGGGGCCGAGGAGGGGGGTGGTTGGAGTCAGGGCCGAGCCCTGTGTGCAAACGGTACCCCCAGCCCTCCAGGGGGCTCTCGTTCCTCCCGGGTCACGGGGGGCCGCTGGCATGTGGCGGGGGTGCGGTGTCTGAGCAGGCAAGGCCTCCCCTGACCTGGGAGCAGAAGGTCAAGGGGGCAGCAGAAGCAGCGAGAAGCTAACAGCCCCACAGGGCTCTGACGCCTCGGGGCCGGGCCCTCTGACGCTCACTGTCATTGCAGAGTCCCCCACCTGAGACCCGCCAGGAGCTGGGTGAGGAAGGCAGAAGGCCTCCCGAGGAACCTCCACGCAGGCCGCTCCCCGGGGTCCTCTGCCGGGCTGGTGGGGAGCACGGCACCGCCAGCTGTGGCCATGAAGACACCGTCCACATGAGCCTGACAACCCTGGAAGGCCTGGCCCCCCCTGAGGCCCAGCCTGAAGGTGAGAAGAGGGGGCCGGGGCTCGGGGCGTGTGGGGGGAGCTGAGGTGGGGGCCGCACAGCGGGGAGTCCCCAGAGGATGCTGTTGGGCCAGGAGCCAAGACAAAGGCACACGACCCGCCTGGAGGACAGCAGAGCCAGGAGGCGCTGGCCGGGACTGGTCGGGAAGGCTCTGGGAAGACTGCTCTCCTTGGAAGAGCACATGGCAAGGCGGGCAGGCACCAAACCTCTTCCTCTCTCACACCTCCAGCAGGAGACCCGGAGCCAGAGGCCAAGACGCCAGCCGAGCGGAAAGACCCTGGAGCAGCCCCCAGAGGAGGTCCAAGACCACAGCAGGACTCAGCACCCGGGCAGGGAGGACCTGTAGCTCTTTCAGAGGGACACTCACGTCCTCATGGGGACTCGCCCCCCGGGGAGGATGAACCCTCTGCTCCTCTCCCAAGAGGCCCAGCTCCTCTTGAGGAGTCCCCACTCGGGCAGGGTGGAACCAAGGTGCCTCCTGCAGGAGGACCAGGCCCCCATCAAGACTCAGCCCACGGGCAGGCTCAACCTGCTGCTCCTCCGGATGGAGGACCAGAGCCTCAGGAGACCTCACCTCCTGGGCAGGGAGGTGATGAAAATCCTGCTCCTCCTACAGGAGGACGAGGCTCTCAGGTGGACTCACCAGCCGGGCAGGATGAAAACGCGGCTCCGGCCGCATCCCCAGACACTGATGTGCCTTTCCCTGTGGTGGATGGCAACGTTGCCCCGGCCTCCGCCGGGGACAAAGGACCTGAGGAGCATTCAGCAGCCCTTCTGGGAGTGCCTGCCCTGACTGCTCCCGCACCCCCTACCCTGGGTCCTGGCCTGGCTCTTTCAAGAACCCTGGGCCCACTTCCAAAACCACCTTCCCCAAGGTCCCCTCCGCCCCTGCCAGTGCCCTCCCCATCAGCTCCCCCCAAACCCCATCCCCCTGCTCCCCCTCCTGACACGGACTCTCCTTCCCCTCTCCCGATTGCTCTTTGGATGTGTGTCCAATTTCTCTTCCTCTTCCATATCATCTATAGCATAGTTTAATTTATGTTGTGAGCCTAGAAAGTTTAGAAAGTTGAAACAAAATTAAAATAAAAAGATAAGGTAGTTATTGATAGGGAAATAAGAAAAAGCAAAAATTAATAAATAAAGTGAATTATTATCCATCGATCACTGAGAAGAGAGAAACGATTTTTTTTTTTTTGTCTTTTGTCTTCTGTCTTTTGAGGGCCACCCCCGCAGCACATGGACGTTCCCAGGCTGGGCAGGGGGGCGGGGGTGGGGTGGGGGTGGGGGTCCATCGGAGCCCGAGCTGCCGGCCTCCAGCACAGCCACAGCGACAGGGGATCCAAGCCGTGTCTGGGGCCCACACCACAGCTCTCGGCCCCGCCGGAGCCTTTCCCCTCAAGTGAGGCCAGGGATTGAACCCGCTTCCTCAGGGATGTGCGTCAGGCACGTGAACCGCTGAGCCACGACGGGAACTCCGAGAGCCAGGAAACCGTTGGAGGACCGTCCAAAGTCAGCTGAATTGACGGCGGGGGCGGGGGGTTGTGCACTCGTGCACAGCAGCTGCCCTTTCACCAAGCGCAGGGTCGCATTCATTCTTGGATGTGGTTGCACAGTGTCAAGAACCTCCTGATTTGCAGAGCTGAGGGATGACAAGATTGCCACTGTTTAAAAATGCCCGCCAGAGCAAACGGGCACATTCCTCGGCCTGAGGGGCCCCATCGACGTCCCGGCTCTCAGCCTCGGGGCTGAGGGACTTGCTCTCTCCACCTGTTTCTTCCGCAGCCCTCTCGTACCTGCCCTCATGCGGACAGGAGGAGAGGTCGCTTCATCCACCTCCCCAGGGAGCAAAACCGGCAGCACAAGTTCAAGCCATCCGTGCCCTCGAACACACACACACACACGCTTGGGCACTGGCTTTGACTAGAGCATTTAAAGTCAAGTTTTAAAATTTAAAACAAATCAGATTTCCCTGTTGGGGTGCATCAGAAATGAAGCCACTGGGTATCCACGAGGATGCAAGTTCCATCCCTAGCCTGCTCAGTGGGTTAAGGATCTGGCGTTGCCGTGAGCTGTGGTGGAGGTCGCAGAGGAGGTTTGGATCCTGTGTGGCTCTGGCTCTGGCTCTGGCTCTGGCTCTGGCCGGCAGCTGTAGCTCCGACTTGATCCCTAGCCTGGGAACCGCCATATGCCCCGGATGCGGCCTTCCAAAGCAAAACAGAAAAAGAAAGACCGAACGAAAGTAAGAAAAGAAACAAAACAGTGAGGGAAATAGAAGAAAGATAAGGAGTGCCTGTGGCGGCTCGGCAGCAGTGAACCCACCGGGTATCCATGAGGATGCAGGTTCCAACCCTGGCCTTGCTCACTGGCTAAACGATCCAGTGTTGATCTGTCTCCTAGCCTGGGAACTTCTATGTGCCTTGCCCTGTGGCCCTAAAAAGAAAGCCAGCAAGACAGAAAGTCACACCAAACGAAGAAGCAAGCAAGCAAGCAAGCAAGCGAGGCAGCCAAAACCAAATGGGAGGAGGGAGAGAGAAGGCCCAGACCGCTCCCTCTCCAAACCCTGGGCCAGCAAGCGGGGCCACGCTAGCAGGTCCTGTGTGCCTCCTCCCCTGCGGGGGCTGAGGGATGGTGGCACGGCTGAGGGACAGCGAGGCGTTCCGGACCCTGATACAGGCTCTGTCCTCCAGCCAGGACCCAGGGCTCCCCCTTGGCCGTCCAGCTCATCCACGGCTGACAGGATGGACCCTTCCGGGCCTGTGACACTCACGGCTCCGGGAGGAGGCCAAACAGCCGGGCAAGGCCCCCAGCGGACGAGCGGGTGCTGAGCCGAGTGTGGAGGGTCAGGCAGGGGCAAGGAAGGCCTGGAGAAGGGCTCGACGAGATCCCGCAGGAGCCAGGGTCCCATGGAGGCCGAGGGGGCGGGGGCAGCTTGGCAGGACCCCCCGGGGGGAGCAGCCCTGGAAGAGGCCTGCTGAGGCGGGTGGCGAGGGGGCCGGCAGGCCTGGAAGGGCAGGAGGAGACCTTTGGGGGTGCGTGCTGCTGGGGGTGGGCCGGGCTCCTCTGGCCTGCCCCACATCTGGGTTTGGGCCCCCGAAGAGGGCTGCCGTCATCCCGAGGACCCGGTGAGCTGGAGCGGGGCCCGAGCGGGAACCCAAGGCTGGACCTGGCTTCTGCCCCCAGAGTGGCTCGCCCCTTGCGTTGAAACAAAAGCAGAGTGGGTCCGAGTCACTCCGAAGGGAAGGACGACGTGGATGGGATTTGACTGGATGCTTGTGTGTTGAGGGCCGCACCCGGGGCACAGGGAGGGTCCCAGGCAAGGGGTGGAATCGGAGCTGCAGCTGCTGGCCTGCCCCACAGCCTCAGCCACAGCCACAGCCACAGCCACGCGGGACCCGAGCCACGTCTGCGACCCACGCCACAGCTCGCGGCAATGCCCGATCCCCGACCCCCCCTGAAGTGAGGCCAGGGATCGATGGGGCATCCTCACGCAGCCTCGTCCCATTTGATGCTGCTGCACCACCACGGGCACGCCACCAATCTTTGCCTAGTTTATTCTACGTATATATACTGTCTTCTTTCTCAGCGGTACCTGTGGCACATGGAAGTTCCCGACCAGGGATGGAATCTGAGCCGCGCCTACGACCCACAGCACCGTTGCCGAAATGCCCGATCCTTTCCCCACCGCACAGGGCTGGAGATCCAACGGGTGCCTCCACAGACACGACTGGAGCACGAACCCACTGAGCCCCAGTGGGAACTCCAGCCAATCTCTTTGGAAAGTGGGTCTTCCTATTAGGAAGGAGAATATGTGCATACGTCGAGGTGGAAAGTTCACTGCTATGAGGAGTTCCCGATGGGGCTCAGTGGCAAGGACCCTGCCTGGTAGCCATGAGGCCACAGGTGTGATGGCTGGCCTCGCTCCGTGGGTGAAGGATCCGGCATTGCCGTGAGCTGTGGTGTAGGTCGCAGACGAGGCTCGGATCCTGCGTTGCTGTGGCTGCGATGGAGGCCGGCAGCGGCAGCTCCGACGCCACCCCGGCCTGGGAGCTTCCCCTATGCCACAGGTGTGGCGCTAAAAGGCAAACAGAAATAAAGAAAGCTAATGCTTATGAAATCCATCATGGAGAACAACGGAACTTTCCGTGTGTCTCTGTGTGTGTGTGTGTGTGTGTGTGTGTCTGTGTGTCTGTGTGTCTTTTGTCGTTTGACGTTTCAGGGCCGCACCCTCGGCATGTGCAGAGTCCTGTGCTAGGGGTCCTATTGCTGGTTGACACAGTTTTGCAAGTCCTACCTAGCCAGGGCCCTCAGAGAAGAACAAGACACAAAAGGAATCCGCATCGGAAAGGAAGAAGTCAAGCGACCCCTCAATGCACATGACATGATCCTATCCCCGCAGACCCCTCAAGACGCTCCCAGAAAACGGGTAGAGCGCCTCAGTGAATGGGGCCAAGTCGCAGGAGGCACCCTGAAGGCACAGAAACCGAGTGCCTTTCTCTACCCTGGGAACGAGAGCTCGGAGAGAGACATCGGGGAAACGATCCCATTTGCCGTCACCTCCCAAAGAAGAGACGGCTGAGGAAGAGACCTCCCTGGAGAGATGCAGAACCCCCCAGATGCTGATGCAAGCAATCCCAGAGGACGCAAACAGATGGCAAGACACACCTTGCTCTTGCGTTGCAAGAGCCTATAGTAGCCCAAGGACCATGCTCCCCGAGGCAGTCCACAGAGTCACCGCCATCCCTGTCAAATGCCCAAGACCGTTGTTCACAGCACGAGACCATGGGGTTGGTGGGGGGAGGGGAGCTGGAGCAGCCCAGAGGGACCCTGGGGGAGCTGTGGGGAAGGAGGAAGGCCAGTTGGGGGGACCCCAGGAAGTGACCTCACTTCCCTGGCGACAGAGGCCAACGGAACTTGGAACCTGGGAGCCCGGCACCTACTGGTCCAGTCCAGGAGAGGACGGAGGAGGGATGGACTGGCTCTGCTGCATCCCGCTCTCCCGGGGCCGAGGCCGAGGCCGCAGGCGTCGTCGCGGCAGAGATGGCCTCTGCCAAGCCTGCAGAACCTGGATGAGAACACGAGGCGGACGCCTATGGGCCGTTGCCCGCAGGGACCCAGAGGTAACACCGGGAGAGGGAGCTCCAGCCAAGGGCAGGGACCTCTCGGATCCCACACGGGAGCCCCATGTCCCCTCCCTGGATGACTTTGAGCAGAGGCGGGTGGTGAGGGGTGGGTCCGCCTCAAGCAAGAGCCGGCTGACCTGCTGGGCAGGGCTTGTCCACATCCCAGGACACAGCTGGCTGGGGAGAAGCAGGGGGCCTGAGGAGGGGGTAGGTGTGGAGTCAGGGCCGAGCCCTGTGTGCAAACGGTACCCCCAGCCCTCCAGGGGGCTCTCGTTCCTCCCGGGTCACGGGGGGAGCCGCTGGCTGTGTGGCGGGGGTGTGGTGTCTGAGCAGGCAAGGCCTCCCCTGATCTGGGAGCAGAAGGGCAAGGGGGCAGCAGAAGCAGCGAGAAGCTAACAGCCCCACAGAGCTCTGACGCCTCGGGGCCGGGCCCTCTGACGCTCACTGTTATTGCAGAGTCCCCAACCTGAGACCCGCCAGGAGCTGGGTGAGGAAGGCAGAAGGCCACCCGAGGAACCTCCACGCAGGCCGCTCCCCGGGGTCCTCTGCCGGGCTGGTGGGGAGCGCAGGACCGCCAGCTGTGGCCATGAAGACACCGTCCACACGAGCCTGACAACCCTGGAAGGCCTGGCCCCCCCTGAGGCCCAGCCTGAAGGTGAGAAGAGGGGGCCGGGGCTCTGGGCGCGGTGGGGGGAGCTGAGGTGGGGGCCGCACAGTGGGGAGTCCCCAGAGGATGGTGTTGGGCCAGGAGCCAAGACAAAGGCACACGCCCCGCCTGCAGGAGAGCAGAGCCAGAAGGGGCTGGCCGGGACCGGTCGGGAAGGCTTTGGGAAGACTGCTCTCCTTGGAAGAGCACATGGCAAGGCGGGCAGGCACCAAAGCTCTTCCTCTCTCACACCTCCAGCAGGAGACCCGGAGCCAGAGGCCAAGACGCCAGCCGAGCGGAAAGACCCTGGAGCAGCCCCCAGAGGAGGCCCAAGACCACAGGAGGACTCAGCACCCGGGCAGGGAGGACCTCTGGCTCTTTCAGAGGGACACTCACGTCCTCGTGGGGACTCGTCCCCAGGGGAGGATGAACCCTCTGCTCCTCTCCCAAGAGGCCCAGCTCCTCTTGAGGAGTCCCCACCCGGGCAGGGTGGAACCAAGGCGCCTCCTGCAGGAGGACCAGGCCCCCAGGAAGACTCAACTCATGGGCAGGATCAACCTGCTGCTCCTCCTGAAGGAAGACCAGAGCCTCATGAGGTCTCACCTCCCGGCCCGGATGAAAATCCTGCTCTTCCTACAGGAGGACGAGGCTCTCAGGAGGACTCACCAGCCGGGCCGGATGAACATCCTGCTCCTCCTCCAGGAGGACGAGGCCCTCAGGAGGACTCACGAGCTGGGAAGGATGAAAATCCTGCTCCTCCTCCCGGAGGACGAGGCTCTCAGGAGGACTCAGCACCCGGGCAGGGAGGACCTGTAGCTCTTTCAGAGGGACACTCACGTCCTCATGGGGACTCGCCCCCCGGGGAGGATGAACCCTCTGCTCCTCTCCCAAGAGGCCCAGCTCCTCTTGAGGAGTCCCCACCCGGGCAGGGTGGAACCAAGGTGCCTCCTGCAGCAGGACCAGGCCCCCATGAAGACCAAACGCATGGGCAGGATCAACCTGCTGCTCCTCCTGAAGGTAGACCAGAGCCTCATGAGGTCTCACCTCCAGGGCAGGATGAAAATCCTGCTCTTCCTACAGGAGGACGAGGCCCTCAGGAGGACTCACGAGCCAGGCAGGATGAACATCCTGCTTCTCCTCCTGGAGGACGAGGCTCTCAGGAGGACTCACCAGCCGGGCAGGATGAAAATCCTGCTCCTCCTCCTGGATTACGAGGCTCTCATGATGTCTCACCAGCCAGGCAGGATGAACATTCTGCTCCTCCTCCTGGAGGACCAGATTCTCAGGAGGACTCACGAGCCGGGAAGGATGAAAATCCTCTTCCTTCTCCTGGAGGACAAGGCTCTCATGATGTCTCACCAGCCGGGCAGGTTGAACATCCTGCTCCTCCTACAGGAGGACGAGGCTCTCAGGAGAACTCTCCAGCCGGGCAGGAGGAAAATCCGGCTCCTCCAACAGGAGGAGGATGCTCTCATGCAGACACACCAGCCCAGCAGGATGAACATCCTGATCCTCCTCCAAGAGGACGAGGCTCTCATGAGGACTCCCCAGCCGGGCAGGATGAAAATCCTGGTGCTCCTCCTGGAGGACGAGGCTCTCAGGAGTACTCACCAGCCGTGCAGCATGAAAATCCTGCTCCTGCTCCAGTTGGACGAGGCTCTCAGGAAGACTCACCAGCCGGGCAGGAGGAAAAACCTGCTCCTCCTCCTGGAGGACAAGGCTCTCAGGAGGACTCACTAGCTGGGCGGGATGAAAATCCTGCTCCTCCTCCTGGAGGACGAGGCTCTCAGATGGACTCATCAGCTGGGAAGGATGAAAATCTGGATAATCCTCCTGGAGGACGAGGCTCTCTGGAGGACTCACCAGCTGGGCAGGATGAACATCCTGCTTCTCCTCCTGGAGCACGAGGCTCTCAGGAGGACTCACCAGCCGGGCAGGATGAAAATCCTGCTCCTCCTCCTGGATTACGAGGCTCTCATGATGTCTCACCAGCCAGGCAGGATGAACATTCTGCTCCTCCTCCTGGAGGACGAGGCTCTCAGGAGGACTTACTAGCTGAGCCGGATGAACAACCTGCTCCTCCTCCTGGAGGACCAGGCTCTCAGGAGGACTCACGAGCCGGGAAGGATGAAAATCCTCTTCCTTCTCCTGGAGGACAAGGCTCTCATGATGTCTCACCAGCCGGGCAGGTTGAACATCCTGCTCCTCCTACAGGAGGACGAGGCTCTCAGGAGAACTCTCCAGCCGGGCAGGAGGAAAATCCGGCTCCTCCAACAGGAGGAGGATGCTCTCATGCAGACACACCAGCCCAGCAGGATGAACATCCTGATCCTCCTCCAAGAGGACGAGGCTCTCATGAGGACTCCCCAGCCGGGCAGGATGAAAATCCTGGTGCTCCTCCTGGAGGACGAGGCTCTCAGGAGTACTCACCAGCCGTGCAGCATGAAAATCCTGCTCCTGCTCCAGTTGGACGAGGCTCTCAGGAAGACTCACCAGCCGGGCAGGAGGAAAAACCTGCTCCTCCTCCTGGAGGACAAGGCTCTCAGGAGGACTCACTAGCTGGGCGGGATGAAAATCCTGCTCCTCCTCCTGGAGGACGAGGCTCTCAGATGGACTCATCAGCTGGGAAGGATGAAAATCTGGATAATCCTCCTGGAGGACGAGGCTCTCTGGAGGACTCACCAGCTGGGCAGGATGAACATCCTGGTGCTCCTCCTGGAGGACAAGGCTCTCCTGAGGACTCAGCAGCCGTGCAGGATGAAAATCCTGCTCCTCCTCCCGGAGGACGAGGCTCTCAGGAGGACTCCCCAGCCGTGCAGGAGGCAAATCCTGCTCTTCCTCCTGCAGGACCAGGCTCTCAGGAGGACTCACTAGCTGGGCAGGATGAAAATCCTGCTGGTCCTCCAGAAGTCTCCCGTCCACTCGAACACTCACCAGCCCTGCAGGGGGCACTTGGCGCTGCTCTGGCCGAATTCCCGGACACTGATGTGCCTTTCCCTGTGCTAGATGGCAACGTTGCCCTGGCCTCTGCTGGGGACAAAGGGCCCGAGGCGCATTCAGCAGCCCTTCTGGGAGTGCCTGCCCTGATTGCTCCCGCACCCCCTCTACCAGGTCCTGGCCTGGCTCTTTCAAGAACCCTCGGCCCATTTCCAAAACCACCTTCCCCAAGGTCCCCTCCGCCCCTGCCAGTGCCCTCCCCATCAGCTTCCCCCAAACCCCATCCCCTTGCTCCCCCTCCTGACATGCACTCTCCTTCCCCTCTCCTGATTGCTCTTTGGAGATGTGTCCAATTTCTCTTTCTGATTCATGTCATTTATGGTATAGTTCACTTTGTGTTTTGAGCCTAGAGTTTTTAGAATGTTGAAACAAAATAAAAATAAAAAAGGAAGTAGTTATTGACAGGGAAGTAATAAAAAGCACAAATTAATAAATAAAGCTAATTATTCTCAATCAATCATAGAAGAGAGAAGTGATTTTTGTGTGTGTGTCTTTTGTCCTTTGTCTTCTGTCTTTTGAGGGCTTCCCCCATGGCATATGGAGGTTCCCAGGCTAGGGGGCGGATCGGGGCCAGAGCTGCCGGCCTCCAGCACAGCCAGAGCAACAGGGGATCCAAGCCGTGTCTGGGACCCACACCACAGATCACGGCCACGCCGGATCCTTTCCCCTTGGAATGAGGCCAGGGATGGAACCCGCTTCCTCAGGGATACACGTCAGGTGCGTGAACTGCTGAGCCACGACGGGAACTCCGCGAGCCAGGAAACCGTTGGAGGACCGTCCAGAGTCAGCTGAATTGACGGCGGGGGCGGGGGCTTGTGCACTTGTGCACAGCAGCTGCCCTTGCACCAAGCGCAGGGTCGCATTCATTCTTGGATGTGGTTGCACAGTATCCAGATCATGCTGATGCACAGAGCTGAGGAATGACAAGGTTGCCATGGTTTAAACATGCCCACCAAAGCAAACGGGCTCATTCCTCGGGTTGAGGGGCCCCATCCAGGTCCCATCTGGTCGCGTCGGGGCTGAGGGGCTTGCTCTCTCACCCTGTTTCTTCTGCAGCCGTCTTGTACCTGCCCTCATGCGGACAGGAGGAGCGGTTGCTTCAACCACCTCCCCAGGGAGCCAAACCCGCAGCAGAAGTTCAAGCCATCCGTGCACTCGAACACACATACAAGTGTGGGCACGGATCTGCTCACAGCATATCATACCAAACTTGCAAGGTGAAAATAGGACTTCCCATCCTGGCGCAGTGGAAACGAATCCCACGACCCATGAGGTTGTGGGCTCGATCCCTGCCCTAATTCAGTGGGTTAAGGATCTGGCGTTGCCATGAGCTGTGGGTGGAGGTCGCAGAGGAGGCTTGGATCCTGCGTGGCTGCGGCTGGGGCATGGGCTGGGGCTGTGGCCAGTAGCTGTAGCTCCGTCTCGACCCCTAGCCTGGGAACCGCCATATGCCCCGGGTGCGGCCCTCCAAAGCAAAACAGATCAAGAAAGAATGAAAGAAAGTAGAAAAGAAAAACAACAACAACAACAGTGAGAGAAATAGAAAAAAGGTAAGGAGTGCCTGTTGCGGCTCAGCAGAAATCAACCCACCCTGGTATCCATGAGGATGCAAGTTGCATCGCCGGCCTCGTTCACCGGCTAAACGATCCAGTGCTGATTAGCCCCCTAGCCTGGGAACTTCTACGTGCCTTGCCCTGTGGCCCTAAAAGGACAGACAGCAAGACGGAAAGTGAACCAAACAAAAAAGCAAGCAAGCAAGCAAGCAAGCAAGCGAAACTGCCAATACCAAATGGGAGGAGGGAGAGAGATGGCCCAGATCTCGGCCTCCCCAAAAGCTGGGCCTGAAAGCGGGGCCACGCTAGCAGGTCCTGTGTGCCTCCTCCCCTGCGGGGGCTGAGGGATGGTGGCACGGCTGAGGGACAGCGAGGCTTTCCGGACCCTGATACAGGCTCTGTCCTCCAGCCAGGACCCAGGGCTCCCCCTTGCCAGTCCAGCTCATCCACAGCTGACAGGATGGACCCTTCTGGGCCTGTGACACTCACGGCTCCGGGAGGAGGCCAAACAGCCAGGCAAGGCCCCCAGCGGACGAGCCGAGTGTGGAGGGTCAGGCAGGGGCAAGGAAGGCCTGGAGAAGGGCTCGATGAGATCCCGCAGGAGCCAGGGTCCCATGGAGGCCTGAGGGGGCAGGGGGCAACGTGGCAGGGCCGCCCGCGGGGAGCAGCCCTGGAAGAGGCCTGCTGAGGCGGGTGGCGAGGGGGCCGGCAGGCCTGGAAGGGCAGGAGGAGACCTTTGGGGGCATGTGCTGCTGGGGGTGGGCTGGGCTCCTCTGGCCTGCCCCACGTCTGGGTTTGGGCCCCCGAAGAGGGCTGCCGTCATCCCGAGGACCCGGTGAGCTGGAGCGGGGCCCGAGCGGGAACCCAAGGCTGGACCTGGCTTCTGCCCCCAGAGTGGCTCGCCCCTGGCGTTGAAACAAAAGCAGAGTGGGTCCGAGTCACTCCGAAGGGAAGGACGACGTGGATGGGATTTGACTGGATGCTTGTGTGTTGAGGGCCGCACCCGGGGCACAGGGAGGGTCCCAGGCAAGGGGTGGAATCGGAGCTGCAGCTGCTGGCCTGCCCCGCAGCCACAGCCACACCAGATCCGAGGTGCCTCTGCGACCTACACCACAGCTCACGGCAGGGCCGGATCCTTACCCGTGGAGCGAAGTGGCATCCTCTTGGATCCCAGGCGGGGTTGTTTCCACTGAGCCACACAGGAACTCCCAGTGGATGACTACGTGGTTGGAGTCCTGCTGCACCCGCAACATCGTTTGATCCCCTCCACCAACCAGCGAGGTCTATAGTACAGGTCGTTTTGGTCCCTTTTGATAATGAGAACTTTGTGCAACAGAGAGACGTCCCCGGAAGCTGGAAGCTGCGAGCAACGACCGGAGGCAGACACCCAGCGCTTCCCATCCCGCCTGGGCCCTTCGCAGGACAGACAGTTGCCTCTCAGGGGCAGCCGAGACAGTCGTGCCCTCCACACTCGGCCCGGGTTTTTTTTAAATTTATGGTTATTCTTTTCATTACTCAGATGAATTCATCACATCTGTTGTCGTATAATGATCCTAACAATCCAATTTCACAGGATGTCCACCTTATAACCCAACCACATCCCCCCACCCCCCAAACCTTCTCCTCTGGAAACCGTAATGTTTTCAGCATCTGTGAGTCAGCATCTGTTCTGCAAAGAAGATCAGTCTGCCCTTTGTTCAGATTCCACGTGTCCCTGAAAGCATTTGATGTTGGGGTCTCACTGTATGGCTGACCTCCCTTAGCATGCGAATTT
The DNA here is from genome assembly GCF_016906955.1 of Phacochoerus africanus. Lineage (NCBI taxonomy): Eukaryota > Metazoa > Chordata > Mammalia > Artiodactyla > Suidae > Phacochoerus > Phacochoerus africanus. Next base: position 6,398,320 of record NC_062558.1, read on the forward strand.
CTGGGTCCATCCATGTTGCTAAAATTGCTGGCATGTCATTCATTTTAGTGGCCGAGTAATATTCTGGTGTGTATATGTACCACGTCTCCTTGATGCACTCCTCTGTCGATGGACACTTCGGTGGTTTCCATGTCTTGTCGGCATGTTGCAAAGAGTGCTGCGATGAACATCGGAGTTCGTGTGTCTCTGCGAGTCATGGTTTTCTCTGGGTAGAGGCCCAGGAGTGGGATTGCTGGCTCAAATGGTACTTCTAGGTTTCGTTTTCTGAGGCATCTCCATCCTGTTTTCCACAGTGGTTGCACCCATTTACAATCCCACCAACCGTGTCCTAGGGTTCCTTTTTCTCCCCACCCTCTCCAACACTTATTGCTTGTGGACTTTCTGAGGATGGCCATTCTGGCTGGTGTACGGTGGTACGTCATGGTGGTTTTGACGTGCATGTCTCTCAGAATGAGTGATGCTGAACATCTTTTCATGTGTTTTCTGGCCATCTGTATGTCTTCTTTGAGAACTGTCTGTTGAGATCTTCTTTCCATGTTTGGAAGGGGTTGTTTGTTGTTTTGGTGTGGAGCTGCAGAAGGTGATTATAACCGTGAGAGAGGAATCCCTTGTCAGTTGATTCACTTGCAAAGGTTTTCTCCCATTCTGTGGGAAGTCTTTTCGTTCTGTTTAGGGTTTCCTTTGCTCTGAAGAAACTTTTAAGTTTGACTAGGTCCCATTGGTATGTTGTGGTTCTTCGTGTCATTAGTCTAAGAGGTGCATCTGAGAAGCTGTTGCTGTCGTTTATGTCGGGGAGTGTTTGGCCTATGTTTTCCTCTAGGCGTTGCAGGGTCTCTGGTCGGCTCGCTAGGTCTTTAATCCATTTGGAGCTTGTTTTTGCGTCTGGTGCTAGGAAGTGTTCTCATTTCATTCTTTTCCATGTGGCTGTCCCGTCTTCCCGGCACCCCTTCTTGAACAGGCTGTCTTTTGCCCGTTGCATGGTCTGGCCTCCTTTGTCATAGATGAGGTGGCTGTAGGTGTGGGGTGGCTTTCCTTCTGGGCTTTCCATCCTGTTCCACTGATGCCGAGTTCTGTCTTTGCGCAAGTAGCATGCGGTTTTGAGGATTGTTGCTCTGTGGTATAGTCTGGAGTCCAGGAGCCCGAATCCTCCAGCTCCCTTTCTCTTTTTCAGGATGTCTTTGGCTCTTCTGGGGCTTTTGTGCTTCCAAACAAACTTCAAAATGTTTTGTTCCAGTTCTGTGGAAAATGTCCTTGGTAATTGGATAGGGATTGCATTGCCTTAGGAAGTATAATCAGGTTGATAATATTAAGTCTTCCAGTCCACGAGCATGGTATAGCTTTCCATCTCTTTGTATCATCTTTGATTTCTTTCATCAGTGTCTTAAAGTTTTCAGAGTACAGGTCTTTTGTCTCTTGAGGTAAGTTTCCTCCTAGGGATTCTATCCTTTTGGATGCAATGGTAAACGTGAATGCTTCCCTGATTTCTCTTTCTGCTCTTTCCTTGTTCGTGTATAGAAATGGCATCGATTTCTGTGCATTAATTTTGTATCCTGTGACTTTGCCAAATTCACAGATGAGCTCTAACCGTGTTCTGGGAGAGTCTTTAGGAGTCTCTAGGTATCGTACCATGTCGTCTGCAAATAGGGATAGTTTTACTTCTTCCTTTCCAATTTGGATTCCTCTTATTTCTTTTCCTTCTCTGATCGCCATGGCTAGGACTTCCCAAGCTATGTTGAAGAGTAGTGGTGAGTGCGGACATCCTTGTCTTGTTCCTGATCTCAGCGGGAATTCTTTCAGCTTTTCGCCATTGAGCATCATGTTCGCTGTGGGTTTGTCACACACGGCCTTTGTGATGTTGAGGTAGGTTCCTGCTATGCCCACTTTCTGAAGGGTTTTTATCAGACACTTGGGTGTTGGATCTTGTCAGACAAAGGCTGTTCCCGCATCTCTTGAGAGGATCGTGGGGGTTTTCCTCTTCGGTTTGTTAATGTGGTGCATCACACCGATGGATGTGCGGATGTGGAAGAACACGTGCGTCCTGGGGCTGAATCCCACTTGATCGTGATGTACAATCCTTGGAACGTACTGATGGATGCGGTTTGCTAGCATTTTGTTGAGGAGTTTTGCATCGATGTTCCCCTCAGTGAAACGGGCCTGTAGTTTTCTTTTTTGTGGTGTCTGTGTCGGGCTTTGGTATCAGGGTGATGGTGGCCTTATAGAAGGAGCTTGAGAGTATCCCTTCCTCTGCAGTTTTTGGAAATGGTTTGAGAAGGATAGGTGTTAGCTCTTCTCTACATGTTTGATAGAATTTGGCTGTGAAGCCATCTGGTCCTGGACTTTTGTTTGTTGGACATTTTGTAATAGCAGTTTCCATTTCAGTTCTTGTGACTTGTCCATTCATCCTTTTCACTTTTCTTTTCCCTGGGACTGGGACACTTTTGGAGTTCCTGTCATAGCTCATCGGTTAACGAAGCTGACTGGTATCCAGAAGGATGTGGGTTTCATCCCTGGCCTCCCTCCGTGGGTTAAGGATCTGGTGTTGCCATGAACTGTGGTGTACGGCCCAGGCGGGGCTCAGATGTCACCCCCTGGGCAGGATAACCCTGCAGCTGCTCCTGCAGGAGGCCCAGGCCCTCATGAGGACTCACCCCCCGGGCAGGATGAAATTGCTGCTCCTCCTCCGGGAGGCCCAGGCCCTCATGTGGACTCACCCCCGGGGCAGGACGAACACACTGCTCCTCTCGCAGGAGGCTCAGCCCCTCATGAGGAGTCACCCCCCCGGGCAGGGTGAACCTGGTGCTCCTCCTGCAGGAGGCCCAGGGCCTCAGGAGGACTCACGAGCCCTGCAAGGAGACTCTGCCACCGCTCTGGCAGCTTCCCCAGACCCTGAGGAGAGGTTCCCTCTGCTGGTTGGAAACCTTTCCCAGGCCTCTGCAGGAGAACAAGGGCCCGAGGAGAATGCAGCAGCCCTGCAGGCAGAGCCTGCCCTGACGGTTCCAGCACCCCCTATACTGGGTCCTGGCCTGGCTCTGGCAGGAACCCCAGGCCACTTTAGAAAAGCACCTTCCCCAAGGTCCCCTCAGCCGCTCCAAGGGCCCTCCCCATCAGCTCCCCCCAAACCCCATCCCCCTGCTCCCCCTCCCGAAATGTCCTCTCCTTCCCCTCTCCTCATTTGTCTTTGGATGTCTGCTCAATTTCTGTTCCTCTTCCATATCGTTTATACTATATTTGACTTTACGTTTGAAGCCTACAAGTTGACCCTTGAAAGTAAACATCAAACCAGAAAGTAGTTATTGTTAGGAAAGAAAAGAAAGCAACACTAAATAAAGTAAATCACAAGGAATTCAATCACTGAGCAGAAAGAAACGATGTTTTGGTGTGTCTTTGGTCTTTTGAGGGCCGAACCCTGAACACGTGAACGTGGCCAGGCCAGGGGGTCCATCAGAGCCAGAGCTGCCGGGCTCCACCACAGCCACGGCAACAGGGGAACTGAGCCACGTCTGCGACCTGCACCACCACAGCTCACGGCAGGGCCGGATCCTTACCCGTGGAGCGAAGCGGCATCCTCTTGGATCCCAGTCGGGGTTGTTACCACTGAGCCACGACGGGAACTCCCAGTGGATGATTCCTTGGTCAGAGTCCTATGACACCCACAACATCGTTTGATCCCCTCCACAAACCAGTGAGGCCAATAGCACCGGTTGTTTTGGTCCCTTCGGGTAATGAGAATTTTGCGGACTAGAGAGACGTCCCCGGCAGCTTGACGCTGCGAGCAACGAGCGGAGGCAGACGAAGCCAGACTCCCAGGACGTCACGTCCCCCCTGGGCCCTTCGCAGGACAGACAGTTGCTTCTCAGGGGCAGCCGAGAGAGTCGGGACCTTCACCCTCGGCCCGGGATTCAAGGAATGGTCGCCAAAGCTTTGGCAGGCTTTTCCCCCTTGCAGGGTGAGGGAGGCCAGTCGAGGCCAGCCCCTGGTGTCCACGGAGCCCTCAGGCTGCTGGGCTCCCATGGGGGCCCAGGAGCGTCTGCTCACCGCGCACTGGGGAGCGTCCGAGCCGGGGCAGCCCAGGTGGGAGGCCCTACACGATGGGAAGGTCCTGGGAGTTTGGAGTGGAGGTCTGTCCTAAGCCAAAACCTCGGTCGAGACCTGAGCCGCCCGAGGTTTCCAAGGCTTCCTCAAGGCCAATAGTTTTTCTATAGTCTCCTGAGTTTTGGTGGGTTTTTTTTTTGCACTGGAGGGCCCACACCCACCGCGTGTGGAAGTTCCCAGGAAGGGGTGGAACTGGAGCTACAGCTGCCAGCCACAGCCATAGCCCCAGCCCCAGCCCCAGCCCCAGCCCCAGCCATGTGGGATCCGAGGCACGACTGTGACCGACACCACAGCTCACGGCAATGCCCAAACCCCGACCCCCACTGAAGTGAGGCCAGGGCTCAGGCGTGCATCCTCACCCATCCTAGTCCCATTTGATTCTGCCCCACCAACAGGGCCATGACACCAGTCTATATTTAAAGTATCATACATGTACATACCTACATATATGTATATATGTGTGTACACAGATATATGTATATATATGTGTGTGTGTGTACTTTCATACATACATACATACATATATGTGTGTGTGTGTGTATATATATATATATATATATATATATATATATATAGAGAGAGAGAGAGAGAGAGAGAGAGAGAGAGAGAGTTCTCAGCTGCATCTGGGGCATAGGGAAGTTCCCGCCCAGGGATGGAATCTGAGCTGAACCTGTGACCTACGCCACCATTGCTGAAATGCCAGATCCTGTCCCCACTGCACAGGGCTAGAGATCCAATGGGTGCCTCCACAGACACGACTGGATCATGACCCCACTGAGCCCCAGTGGGAACTCCAGCCAATGTTTTTGGAAAGAAGCTCTTCCTATTAGGAAGGAGAATGTGTGCATATGTCGAGGTGGAAAGTTCATTGCTGTGAGGGGTTCCCGTTGGGGCTCAGTGGTAAGGACCCTGCCTAGTAGCCATGAGGACACAGGTGTGATGGCTGGCCTCACTCCGTGGGTGAAGGAGCCGGCATTGCCGTGAGCTGTGGTGTAGGTCGCAGACGAGGCTCGGATCCTGCATTGCGATGGCGGGGGAGGGGGTGGGAGGCCAGCAGCTGCAGCTCCGATGCCATCCAGGCCTGGGTACTTCCCCTATGCCACAGGGGTGGCCTTCACATGCAAACAGAATTAAAGAAAGCTGATGCTTAGGAAATCCGTCATGGAGAACAATGCAACTTTGTGTGTGTGCGTGGGTCTTGTGTTGTTTGTCTTTTCAGGGCTTCCCCCTCGGCATGTGCAGAGTCCTGTGCTAGAGGTCCTATTGCTGGCTGACATAGTTTTGCAAGTCCTACCTAGCCAGGGCCCTCAGAGAAGAACAAGACACAAAAGGAATCCGCATCGGAAAGGAAGAAGTCAAGCGACCCCTCAATGCACATGACATGATCCTATCCCCGCAGACCCCTCAAGACGCTCCCAGAAAACGGGTAGAGCGCCTCAGTGAATGGGGCCAAGTCGCAGGAGGCACCCTGAAGGCACAGAAACCGAGTGCCTTTCTCTACCCTGGGAACGAGAGCTCGGAGAGAGACATCGGGGAAACGATCCCATTTGCCGTCACCTCCCAAAGAAGAGACGGCTGAGGAAGAGACCTCCCTGGAGAGATGCAGAACCCCCCAGATGCTGATGCAAGCAATCCCAGAGGACGCAAACAGATGGCAAGACACACCTTGCTCTTGCGTTGCAAGAGCCTATGGTAGCCCAAGGACCATGCTCCCCGAGGCAGTCCACAGAGTCACCGCCATCCCTGTCAAATGCCCAAGACCGTTGTTCACAGCACGAGACCATGGGGTTGGTGGGGGGAGGGGAGCTGGAGCAGCCCAGAGGGACCCTGGGGGAGCTGTGGGGAAGGAGGAAGGCCAGTTGGGGGGACCCCAGGAAGTGACCTCACTTCCCTGGCGACAGAGGCCAACGGAACTTGGAACCTGGGAGCCCGGCACCTACTGGTCCAGTCCAGGAGAGGACGGAGGAGGGATGGACTGGCTCTGCTGCATCCCGCTCTCCCGGGGCCGAGGCCGAGGCCGCAGGCGTCGTCGCGGCAGAGATGGCCTCTGCCAAGCCTGCAGAACCTGGATGAGAACACGAGGCGGACGCCTATGGGCCGTTGCCCGCAGGGACCCAGAGGTAACACCGGGAGAGGGAGCTCCAGCCAAGGGCAGGGACCTCTCGGATCCCACACGGGAGCCCCATGTCCCCTCCCTGGATGACTTTGAGCAGAGGCGGGTGGTGAGGGGTGGGTCCGCCTCAAGCAAGAGCCGGCTGACCTGCTGGGCAGGGCTTGTCCACATCCCAGGACACAGCTGGCTGGGGAGAAGCGGGGGGCCGAGGAGGGGGGTGGTTGGAGTCAGGGCCGAGCCCTGTGTGCAAACGGTACCCCCAGCCCTCCAGGGGACTCTCGTTCCTCCCGGGTCACGGGGGGCCGCTGGCATGTGGCGGGGGTGCGGTGTCTGAGCAGGCAAGGCCTCCCCTGACCTGGGAGCAGAAGGTCAAGGGGGCAGCAGAAGCAGCGAGAAGCTAACAGCCCCACAGAGCTCTGACGCCTCGGGGCCGGGCCCTCTGACGCTCACTGTCATTGCAGAGTCCCCCACCTGAGACCCGCCAGGAGCTGGGTGAGGAAGGCAGAAGGCCTCCCGAGGAACCTCCACGCAGGCCGCTCCCCGGGGTCCTCTGCCGGGCTGGTGGTGAGCACGGCACCGCCAGCTGTGGCCATGAAGACACCGTCCACACGAGCCTGACAACCCTGGAAGGCCTGGCCCCCCCTGAGGCCCAGCCTGAAGGTGAGAAGAGGGGGCCGGGGCTCGGGGCGTGTGGGGGGAGCTGAGGTGGGGGCCGCACAGCGGGGAGTCCCCAGAGGATGGTGTTGGGCCAGGAGCCAAGACAAAGGCACACGCCCCGCCTGGAGGACAGCAGAGCCAGGAGGCGCTGGCCGGGACTGGTCGGGAAGGCTCTGGGAAGACTGCTCTCCTTGGAAGAGCACATGGCAAGGCGGGCAGGCACCAAAGCTCTTCCTCTCTCACACCTCCAGCAGGAGACCCGGAGCCAGAGGCCAAGACGCCAGCCGAGCGGAAAGACCCTGGAGCAGCCCCCAGAGGAGGTCCAAGACCACAGGAGGACTCAGCACCCGGGCAGGGAGGACCTCTGGCTCTTTCAGAGGGACACTCACGTCCTCGTGGGGACTCGTCCCCAGGGGAGGATGAACCCTCTGCTCCTCTCCCAAGAGGCCCAGCTCCTCTTGAGGAGTCCCCACTCGGGCAGGGTGGAACCAAGGTGCCTCCTGCAGGAGGACCAGGCCCCCATCAAGACTCAGCCCACGGGCAGGCTCAACCTGCTGCTCCTCCGGATGGAGGACCAGAGCCTCAGGAGACCTCACCTCCTGGGCAGGGAGGTGATGAAAATCCTGCTCCTCCTACAGGAGGACGAGGCTCTCAGGTGGACTCACCAGCCGGGCAGGATGAAAACGCGGCTCCGGCCGCATCCCCAGACACTGATGTGCCTTTCCCTGTGGTGGATGGCAACGTTGCCCCGGCCTCCGCCGGGGACAAAGGACCTGAGGAGCATTCAGCAGCCCTTCTGGGAGTGCCTGCCCTGACTGCTCCCGCACCCCCTACCCTGGGTCCTGGCCTGGCTCTTTCAAGAACCCTGGGCCCACTTCCAAAACCACCTTCCCCAAGGTCCCCTCCGCCCCTGCCAGTGCCCTCCCCATCAGCTCCCCCCAAACCCCATCCCCCTGCTCCCCCTCCTGACACGGACTCTCCTTCCCCTCTCCCGATTGCTCTTTGGATGTGTGTCCAATTTCTCTTCCTCTTCCATATCATCTATAGCATAGTTTAATTTATGTTGTGAGCCTAGAAAGTTTAGAAAGTTGAAACAAAATTAAAATAAAAAGATAAGGTAGTTATTGATAGGGAAATAAGAAAAAGCAAAAATTAATAAATAAAGTGAATTATTATCCATCGATCACTGAGAAGAGAGAAACGATTTTTTTTTTTTTGTCTTTTGTCTTCTGTCTTTTGAGGGCCACCCCCGCAGCACATGGACGTTCCCAGGCTGGGCAGGGGGGCGGGGGTGGGGTGGGGGTGGGGGTCCATCGGAGCCCGAGCTGCCGGCCTCCAGCACAGCCACAGCGACAGGGGATCCAAGCCGTGTCTGGGGCCCACACCACAGCTCTCGGCCCCGCCGGAGCCTTTCCCCTCAAGTGAGGCCAGGGATTGAACCCGCTTCCTCAGGGATGTGCGTCAGGCACGTGAACCGCTGAGCCACGACGGGAACTCCGAGAGCCAGGAAACCGTTGGAGGACCGTCCAAAGTCAGCTGAATTGACGGCGGGGGCGGGGGCTTGTGCACTCGTGCACAGCAGCTGCCCTTTCACCAAGCGCAGGGTCGCATTCATTCTTGGATGTGGTTGCACAGTGTCAAGAACCTCCTGATTTGCAGAGCTGAGGGATGACAAGATTGCCACTGTTTAAAAATGCCCGCCAAAGCAAACGGGCACATTCCTCGGCCTGAGGGGCCCCATCGACGTCCCGGCTCTCAGCCTCGGGGCTGAGGGACTTGCTCTCTCCACCTGTTTCTTCCGCAGCCCTCTCGTACCTGCCCTCATGCGGACAGGAGGAGAGGTCGCTTCATCCACCTCCCCAGGGAGCAAAACCGGCAGCACAAGTTCAAGCCATCCGTGCCCTCGAACACACACACACGCTTGGGCACTGGCTTTGACTAGAGCATTTAAAGTCAAGTTTTAAAATTTAAAACAAATCAGATTTCCCTGTTGGGGTGCATCAGAAATGAAGCCACTGGGTATCCACGAGGATGCAAGTTCCATCCCTAGCCTGCTCAGTGGGTTAAGGATCTGGCGTTGCCGTGAGCTGTGGTGGAGGTCGCAGAGGAGGTTTGGATCCTGTGTGGCTCTGGCTCTGGCTCTGGCTCTGGCTCTGGCCGGCAGCTGTAGCTCCGACTTGATCCCTAGCCTGGGAACCGCCATATGCCCCGGATGCGGCCTTCCAAAGCAAAACAGAAAAAGAAAGACCGAACGAAAGTAAGAAAAGAAACAAAACAGTGAGGGAAATAGAAGAAAGATAAGGAGTGCCTGTGGCGGCTCGGCAGCAGTGAACCCACCGGGTATCCATGAGGATGCAGGTTCCAACCCTGGCCTTGCTCACTGGCTAAACGATCCAGTGTTGATCTGTCTCCTAGCCTGGGAACTTCTATGTGCCTTGCCCTGTGGCCCTAAAAAGAAAGCCAGCAAGACAGAAAGTCACACCAAACGAAGAAGCAAGCAAGCAAGCAAGCGAGGCAGCCAAAACCAAATGGGAGGAGGGAGAGAGAAGGCCCAGACCGCTCCCTCTCCAAACCCTGGGCCAGCAAGCGGGGCCACGCTAGCAGGTCCTGTGTGTCTCCTCCCCTGCGGGGGCTGAGGGATGGTGGCACGGCTGAGGGACAGCGAGGCGTTCCGGACCCTGATACAGGCTCTGTCCTCCAGCCAGGACCCAGGGCTCCCCCTTGGCCGTCCAGCTCATCCACGGCTGACAGGATGGACCCTTCCGGGCCTGTGACACTCACGGCTCCGGGAGGAGGCCAAACAGCCGGGCAAGGCCCCCAGCGGACGAGCGGGTGCTGAGCCGAGTGTGGAGGGTCAGGCAGGGGCAAGGAAGGCCTGGAGAAGGGCTCGACGAGATCCCGCAGGAGCCAGGGTCCCATGGAGGCCGAGGGGGCGGGGGCAGCTTGGCAGGACCCCCCGGGGGGAGCAGCCCCGGAAGAGGCCTGCTGAGGCGGGTGGCGAGGGGGCCGGCAGGCCTGGAAGGGCAGGAGGAGACCTTTGGGGGTGCGTGCTGCTGGGGGTGGGCCGGGCTCCTCTGGCCTGCCCCACATCTGGGTTTGGGCCCCCGAAGAGGGCTGCCGTCATCCCGAGGACCCGGTGAGCTGGAGCGGGGCCCGAGCGGGAACCCAAGGCTGGACCTGGCTTCTGCCCCCAGAGTGGCTCGCCCCTGGCGTTGAAACAAAAGCAGAGTGGGTCCGAGTCACTCCGAAGGGAAGGACGACGTGGATGGGATTTGACTGGATGCTTGTGTGTTGAGGGCCGCACCCGGGGCACAGGGAGGGTCCCAGGCAAGGGGTGGAATCGGAGCTGCAGCTGCTGGCCTGCCCCACAGCCTCAGCCTCAGCCACAGCCACAGCCACAGCCACGCGGGACCCGAGCCACGTCTGCGACCCACGCCACAGCTCGCGGCAATGCCCGATCCCCGACCCCCCCTGAAGTGAGGCCAGGGATCGATCGGGCATCCTCACGCAGCCTCGTCCCATTTGATGCTGCTGCACCACCACGGGCACGCCACCAATCTTTGCCTAGTTTATTCTACGTATATATCCTGTCTTCTTTCTCAGCGGTACCTGTGGCACATGGAAGTTCCCGACCAGGGATGGAATCTGAGCCGCGCCTACGACCCACAGCACCGTTGCCGAAATGCCCGATCCTTTCCCCACCGCACAGGGCTGGAGATCCAACGGGTGCCTCCACAGACACGACTGGAGCACGAACCCACTGAGCCCCAGTGGGAACTCCAGCCAATCTCTTTGGAAAGTGGGTCTTCCTATTAGGAAGGAGAATATGTGCATACGTCGAGGTGGAAAGTTCACTGCTATGAGGAGTTCCCGATGGGGCTCAGTGGCAAGGACCCTGCCTGGTAGCCATGAGGCCACAGGTGTGATGGCTGGCCTCGCTCCGTGGGTGAAGGATCCGGCATTGCCGTGAGCTGTGGTGTAGGTCGCAGACGAGGCTCGGATCCTGCGTTGCTGTGGCTGCGATGGAGGCCGGCAGCGGCAGCTCCGACGCCACCCCGGCCTGGGAGCTTCCCCTATGCCACAGGTGTGGCGCTAAAAGGCAAACAGAAATAAAGAAAGCTAATGCTTATGAAATCCATCATGGAGAACAACGGAACTTTCCGTGTGTCTCTGTGTGTGTGTGTGTGTGTGTCTGTGTGTCTGTGTGTCTTTTGTCGTTTGACGTTTCAGGGCCGCACCCTCGGCATGTGCAGAGTCCTGTGCTAGGGGTCCTATTGCTGGTTGACACAGTTTTGCAAGTCCTACCTAGCCAGGGCCCTCAGAGAAGAACAAGACACAAAAGGAATCCGCATCGGAAAGGAAGAAGTCAAGCGACCCCTCAATGCACATGACATGATCCTATCCCCGCAGACCCCTCAAGACGCTCCCAGAAAACGGGTAGAGCGCCTCAGTGAATGGGGCCAAGTCGCAGGAGGCACCCTGAAGGCACAGAAACCGAGTGCCTTTCTCTACCCTGGGAACGAGAGCTCGGAGAGAGACATCGGGGAAACGATCCCATTTGCCGTCACCTCCCAAAGAAGAGACGGCTGAGGAAGAGACCTCCCTGGAGAGATGCAGAACCCCCCAGATGCTGATGCAAGCAATCCCAGAGGACGCAAACAGATGGCAAGACACACCTTGCTCTTGCGTTGCAAGAGCCTATAGTAGCCCAAGGACCATGCTCCCCGAGGCAGTCCACAGAGTCACCGCCATCCCTGTCAAATGCCCAAGACCGTTGTTCACAGCACGAGACCATGGGGTTGGTGGGGGGAGGGGAGCTGGAGCAGCCCAGAGGGACCCTGGGGGAGCTGTGGGGAAGGAGGAAGGCCAGTTGGGGGGACCCCAGGAAGTGACCTCACTTCCCTGGCGACAGAGGCCAACGGAACTTGGAACCTGGGAGCCCGGCACCTACTGGTCCAGTCCAGGAGAGGACGGAGGAGGGATGGACTGGCTCTGCTGCATCCCGCTCTCCCGGGGCCGAGGCCGAGGCCGCAGGCGTCGTCGCGGCAGAGATGGCCTCTGCCAAGCCTGCAGAACCTGGATGAGAACACGAGGCGGACGCCTATGGGCCGTTGCCCGCAGGGACCCAGAGGTAACACCGGGAGAGGGAGCTCCAGCCAAGGGCAGGGACCTCTCGGATCCCACACGGGAGCCCCATGTCCCCTCCCTGGATGACTTTGAGCAGAGGCGGGTGGTGAGGGGTGGGTCCGCCTCAAGCAAGAGCCGGCTGACGCGGGCTCGGAGGCCTGCTGGGCAGGGCCTTGTCCACATCCCAGGACACAGCTGGCTGGGGAGAAGCAGGGGGCTGAGGGGGGTAGGTGTGGAGTCAGGGCCGAGCCCTGCGTGCCAGCGGTACCCCCAGCCCTCCAGGGGGCTCTCGTTCCTCCCGGGTCAGGGGGGAGCCACTGGTGTGTGGCGGGGCTGTGGTGTCTGAGCAGGCAAGGCCTCCCCTGTTCTGGGAGCCGAAGGTCAAGGGGGCAGCAGAAGCAGCGAGAAGCTAACAGCCCCACAGGGCTCTGACGCCTCGGGGCCGGGCCCTCTGACGCTCACTGTCATTGCAGAGTCCCCCACCTGAGACCCGCCAGGAACGGGGTGAGGAAGGCAGAAGGCCACCCGAGGAACCTCCACACAGACTGCTCCCCGGGGTCCTCTGCCGGGCTGGTGGGGAGCGCAGGAGCGCCAGCTGTGGCCATGAAGACACCGTCCACACGAGCCTGACAACCCTGGAAGGCCTGGCCCCCCCTGAGGCCCAGCCTGAAGGTGAGAAGAGGGGGCCGGGGCTCTGGGCGCGGTGGGGGGAGCTGAGGTGGGGGCCGCACAGCGGGGAGTCCCCAGAGGATGGTGTTGGGCCAGGAGCCAAGACAAAGGCACACGCCCCGCCTGCAGGAGAGCAGAGCCAGGAGGGGCTGGCCGGGACCGGTCGGGAAGGCTCTGGGAGGACTGCTCTCCTTGGAAGAGCACATGGCAAGGCGGGCAGGCACCAAAGCTCTTCCTCTCTCACACCTCCAGCAGGAGTCCTGGAATCAGAGGCCAAGACGCCAGCCGAGCGGAAAGACCCTGGAGCAGCCCCCAGAGGAGGTCCAAGACCACAGGAGGACTCAGCACCCGGGCAGGGAGGACCTGTAGCTCTTTCAGAGGGACACTCACGTCCTCATGGGGACTCGCCCCCCGGGGAGGATGAACCCTCTGCTCCTCTCCCAAGAGGCCCAGCTCCTCTTGAGGAGTCCCCACCCGGGCAGGGTGGAACCAAGGCGCCTCCTGCAGGAGGACCAGGCCCCCAGGAAGACTCAACTCATGGGCAGGATCAACCTGCTGCTCCTCCTGAAGGAAGACCAGAGCCTCATGAGGTCTCACCTCCCGGCCCGGATGAAAATCCTGCTCTTCCTACAGGAGGACGAGGCTCTCAGGAGGACTCACCAGCCGGGCCGGATGAACATCCTGCTCCTCCTCCAGGAGGACGAGGCCCTCAGGAGGACTCGCGAGCTGGGAAGGATGAAAATCCTGCTTCTCCTCCTGGAGGACGAGGCTCTCAGGAGGACTCAGCAGCTGTGCAGGATGAAAATCCTGCTCCTCCTCCCGGAGGACGAGGCTCTCAGGAGGACTCAGCACCCGGGCAGGGAGGACCTGTAGCTCTTTCAGAGGGACACTCACGTCCTCATGGGGACTCGCCCCCCGGGGAGGATGAACCCTCTGCTCCTCTCCCAAGAGGCCCAGCTCCTCTTGAGGAGTCCCCACCCGGGCAGGGTGGAACCAAGGTGCCTCCTGCAGCAGGACCAGGCCCCCAGGAAGACCAAACGCATGGGCAGGATCAACCTGCTGCTCCTCCTGAAGGTAGACCAGAGCCTCATGAGGTCTCACCTCCAGGGCAGGATGAAAATCCTGCTCTTCCTACAGGAGGACGAGGCCCTCAGGAGGACTCACGAGCCAGGCAGGATGAACATCCTGCTTCTCCTCCTAGAGCACGAGGCTCTCAGGAGGACTCACCAGCCGGGCAGGATGAAAATCCTGCTCCTCCTCCTGGATTACGAGGCTCTCATGATGTCTCACCAGCCAGGCAGGATGAACATTCTGCTCCTCCTCCTGGAGGACGAGGCTCTCAGGAGGACTTACTAGCTGAGCCGGATGAAAAACCTGCTCCTCCTCCTGGAGGACCAGGCTCTCAGGAGGACTCACGAGCCGGGAAGGATGAAAATCCTCTTCCTTCTCCTGGAGGACAAGGCTCTCATGATGTCTCACCAGCCGGGCAGGTTGAACATCCTGCTCCTCCTACAGGAGGACGAGGCTCTCAGGAGGACTCCCCAGCTGGGCAGGATGAATATCCGGCTCCTCCTACAGGAGGACGAGGCTCTCATGCAGACACACCGGCCCTGCAGGATGAATATCCTTCTCCTCTTCCTGGAGGACGAGGCTCTCAGGAGGACTCATCAGCCGGGCCGGATGAAAAACCTGCTCCTCCTCCTGGAGGACAAGGCTCTCATGTGGACTCATCAGCTGGGCCGGATGTAAATCCTGCTCCTCCTCCTGGAAGACCAGGCTCTCAGGAGGACTCACGAGCCAGGAAGGATGAAAATCCTGTTCCTCCTCCTGGAGGACGAGGTTCTCATGATGTCGCGCCAGCCGGGCAGGTTGAACATCTTGCTCCTCCTACAGGAGGACGAGGCACTAATGAGGACTCCCCAGCGGGGCAGGATGAAGATCCTGGTCCTCCTCCTGGAGGACAAGGCTCTCCTGAGGCCTCAGCAGCCAGGCAGGATGAACATCCTGCTCCTCCTCCTGGAAGACCAGGCTCTCAGGAGGACTCACGAGCCGGGAAGGATGAAAATCCTGTTCCTCCTCCTGGAGGACGAGGCTCTCCTCTCAGGAGGACTCATCAGCCGGGCCGGATGAAAATCCTGCTCCTCCTCCTGGAGGACGAGGCTCTCAGGTGGACTCACCAGCCAGGCAGGATGAACATCCTGCTCCTCCTCCTGGAAGACCAGGCTCTCATGAGGACTCACGAGCCGGGAAGGATGAAAATCTTGTTCCTCCTCGTGGAGGACGAGGCTCTCATGTTGTCGCACCAGCCGGGCAGGTTGAACATCTTGCTCCTCCTACAGGAGGACGAGGCACTAATGAGGACTCCCCAGCGGGGCAGGATGAAGATCCTGTTCCTCCTCCAGGAGGACGAGGCTCTCAGGATGTCTCACCAGCCAGGCAGAATGAACATCCTGCTCCTCCTACAGGAGGACGAGGCTCTCAGGAGAACTCTCCAGCCGGGCAGGAGGAAAATCCGGCTCCTCCAACAGGAGGAGGATGCTCTCATGCAGACACACCAGCCCAGCAGGATGAACATCCTGCTCCTCCTCCAAGAGGACGAGGCTCTCATGAGGACTCCCCAGCCGGGCAGGATGAAAATCCTGGTGCTCCTCCTGGAGGACGAGGCTCTCAGGAGTACTCACCAGCCGGGCAGGCATGAAAATCCTGCTCCTGCCTCCTGAGTGGACGAGGCTCTCTGGAAGGACTCACCAGCCGGGCAGGATGAAAAACCTGCTCCTCCTCCTGGAGGACAAGGCTCTCAGGAGGACTCACTAGCTGGGCGGGATGAAAATCCTGCTCCTCCTCCTGGAGGACGAGGCTCTCAGATGGACTCATCAGCTGGGAAGGATGAAAATCTGGATAATCCTCCTGGAGGACGAGGCTCTCTGGAGGACTCACTAGCTGGGCAGGATGAACATCCTGGTCCTCCTCCTGGAGGACAAGGCTCTCCTGAGGACTCAGCAGCCGTGCAGGATGAAAATCCTGCTCCTCCTCCCGGAGGACGAGGCTCTCAGGAGGACTCCCCAGCCGTGCAGGATGCAAATCCTGCTCCTCCTCCTGCAGGACCAGGCTCTCAGGAGGACTCACTAGCTGGGCAGGATGAAAATCCTGCTGGTCCTCCAGAAGTCTCCCGTCCACTCGAACACTCACCAGCCCTGCAGGGGGCACTTGGCGCTGCTCTGGCCGAATTCCCGGACACTGATGTGCCTTTCCCTGTGCTAGATGGCAACGTTGCCCCGGCCTCTGCTGGGGACAAAGGGCCCGAGGCGCATTCAGCAGCCCTTCTGGGAGTGCCTGCCCTGACTGCTCCCGCACCCCCTCTACCAGGTCCTGGCCTGGCTCTTTCAAGAACCCTCGGCCCATTTCCAAAACCACCTTCCCCAAGGTCCCCTCCGCCCCTGCCAGTGCCCTCCCCATCAGCTTCCCCCCAAACCCCATCCCCTTGCTCCCCCTCCTGACATGCACTCTCCTTCCCCTCTCCTGATTGCTCTTTGGAGATGTGTCCAATTTCTCTTTCTGATTCATGTCATTTATGGTATAGTTCACTTTGTGTTTGAGCCTAGAGTTTTTAGAACGTTGAAACAAAATAAAAATAAAAAAAGGAAGTAGTTATTGACAGGGAAGTAATAAAAAGCACAAATTAATAAATAAAGCTAATTATTCTCAATCAATCATTGAGAAGACAGAAGTGATTTTTGTGTGTGTGTCTTTTGTCCTTTGTCTTCTGTCTTTTGAGGGCTTCCCCCATGGCATATGGAGGTTCCCAGGCTAGGGGGCGGATCGGGGCCAGAGCTGCCGGCCTCCAGCACAGCCAGAGCAACAGGGGATCCAAGCCGTGTCTGGGACCCACACCACAGATCACGGCCACGCCGGATCCTTTCCCCTTGGAATGAGGCCAGGGATGGAACCCGCTTCCTCAGGGATACACGTCAGGTGCGTGAACTGCTGAGCCACGACGGGAACTCCGCGAGCCAGGAAACCGTTGGAGGACCGTCCAGAGTCAGCTGAATTGACGGCGGGGGCGGGGGCTTGTGCACTTGTGCACAGCAGCTGCCCTTGCACCAAGCGCAGGGTCGCATTCATTCTTGGATGTGGTTGCACCCTATCCAGAACATCCTGATTCACAGAGCTGAGGAATGACAAGGTTGCCATGGTTTAAACATGCCCGCCAAAGCAAACGGGCTCATTCCTCGGGTTGAGGGGCCCCATCCAGGTCCCATCTCGTCGCGTCGGGGCTGAGGGGCTTGCTCTCTCACCCTGTTTCTTCTGCAGCCGTCTTGTACCTGCCCTCAAGTGGACAGGAGGAGAGGAAGCCTCAACCACTTCCCCAATGAGCCAAACTGGCAGCAGGAGTTCAAGCCACCCATTCACTCGAACACACATACAAGTGTGGGCATGGATCTGCTTAGAGCGTTTCACATCAAACTTGAAAGGTGAGAAAAGGAGGTCCCATCGTGGCACAGCAGAAAAAATCCCACTAGGACGCATGAGTTTGCATGCTTGATCCCTGGCCTCCCTCAGTGGGTTAAGGATCTGGCATTGCCATGAGCTGTGGGTGGAGGTCGCAGAGGAGGCTTGGATCCTGCGTGGCTGCGGCTGGGGCATGGGCTGGGGCTGTGGCCAGTAGCTGTAGCTCCGTCTCGACCCCTAGCCTGGGAACCGCCATATGCCCCGGGTGCGGCCCTCCAAAGCAAAACAGATCAAGAAAGAATGAAAGAAAGTAGAAAAGAAAAACAACAACAACAACAGTGAGAGAAATAGAAAAAAGGTAAGGAGTGCCTGTTGCGGCTCAGCAGAAATCAACCCACCTGGTATCCATGAGGATGCAAGTTGCATCGCCGGCCTCGTTCACCGGCTAAACGATCCAGTGCTGATTAGCCCCCTAGCCTGGGAACTTCTACGTGCCTTGCCCTGTGGCCCTAAAAGGACAGACAGCAAGACGGAAAGTGAACCAAACAAAAAAGCAAGCAAGCAAGCAAGCGAAACTGCCAATACCAAATGGGAGGAGGGAGAGAGATGGCCCAGATCTCGGCCTCCCCAAAAGCTGGGCCTGAAAGCGGGGCCACGCTAGCAGGTCCTGTGTGCCTCCTCCCCTGCAGGGGCTGAGGGATGGTGGCACGGCTGAGGGACAGCAAGGCTTTCCGGACCCTGATACAGGCTCTGTCCTCCAGCCAGGACCCAGGGCTCCCCCTTGGCCGTCCAGCTCATCCACGGCTGACAGGATGGACCCTTCTGGGCCTGTGACACTCACGGCTCCGGGAGGAGGCCAAACAGCCAGGCAAGGCCCCCAGCGGACGAGCCGAGTGTGGAGGGTCAGGCAGGGGCAAGGAAGGCCTGGAGAAGGGCTCGATGAGATCCCGCAGGAGCCAGGGTCCCATGGAGGCCTGAGGGGGCAGGGGCAAACGTGGCAGGGCCGCCCGCGGGGAGCAGCCCTGGAAGAGGCCTGCTGAGGCGGGGTGGCGAGGGGGCCGGCAGGCCTGGAAGGGCAGGAGGAGACCTTTGGGGGCATGTGCTGCTGGGGGTGGGCTGGGCTCCTCTGGCCTGCCCCACGTCTGGGTTTGGGCCCCCGAAGAGGGCTGCCGTCATCCCGAGGACCCGGTGAGCTGGAGCGGGGCCCGAGCGGGAACCCAAGGCTGGACCTGGCTTCTGCCCCCAGAGTGGCTCGCCCCTGGCGTTGAAACAAAAGCAGAGTGGGTCCGAGTCACTCCGAAGGGAAGGACGACGTGGATGGGATTTGACTGGATGCTTGTGTGTTGAGGGCCGCACCCGGGGCACAGGGAGGGTCCCAGGCAAGGGGTGGAATCGGAGCTGCAGCTGCTGGCCTGCCCCGCAGCCACAGCCACACCAGATCCGAGGTGCCTCTGCGACCTACACCACAGCTCACGGCAGGGCCGGATCCTTACCCGTGGAGCGAAGTGGCATCCTCTTGGATCCCAGGCGGGGTTGTTTCCACTGAGCCACACAGGAACTCCCAGTGGATGACTACGTGGTTGGAGTCCTGCTGCACCCGCAACATCGTTTGATCCCCTCCACCAACCAGCGAGGTCTATAGTACAGGTCGTTTTGGTCCCTTTTGATAATGAGAACTTTGTGCAACAGAGAGACGTCCCCGGAAGCTGGAAGCTGCGAGCAACGACCGGAGGCAGACACCCAGCGCTTCCCATCCCGCCTGGGCCCTTCGCAGGACAGACAGTTGCCTCTCAGGGGCAGCCGAGACAGTCGTGCCCTCCACACTCGGCCCGGGTTTTTTTTTAAATTTATGGTTATTCTTTTCATTACTCAGATGAATTCATCACATCTGTTGTCGTATAATGATCCTAACAATCCAATTTCACAGGATGTCCACCTTATAACCCAACCACATCCCCCCACCCCCCAAACCTTCTCCTCTGGAAACCGTAATGTTTTCAGCATCTGTGAGTCAGCATCTGTTCTGCAAAGAAGATCCAGTCTGCCCTTTGTTCAGATTCCACGTGTCCCTGAAAGCATTTGATGTAGGGGTCTCACTGTATGGCTGACCTCCCTTAGCATGCGAATTTCTGGGTCCATCCATGTGCTAAAATTGCTGGCATGTCATTCATTTTAGTGGCCGAGTAATATTCTGGTGTGTATATGTACCACGTCTCCTTGATGCACTCCTCTGTCGATGGACACTTCGGTGGTTTCCATGTCTTGTCGGCAGTTGCAAAGAGTGCTGCGATGAACATCGGAGTTCGTGTGTCTCTGCGAGTCATGGTTTTCTCTGGGTAGAGGCCCAGGAGTGGGATTGCTGGCTCAAATGGTACTTCTAGGTTTCGTTTCTGAGGCATCTCCATCCTGTTTTCCACAGTGGTTGCACCATTTACAATCCCACCAACCGTGTCCTAGGGTTTCCTTTTCTCCCCACCCTCTCCAACACTTATTGCTTGTGGACTTTCTGAGGATGGCCATTCTGGCTGGTGTACGGTGGTACGTCATGGTGGTTTTTGACGTGCATGTCTCTCAGAATGAGTGATGCTGAACATCTTTTCATGTGTTTTCTGGCCATCTGTATGTCTTCTTTGAGAACTGTCTGTTGAGATCTTCTTTTCCATGTTTGGAAGGGGTTGTTTGGTTGTTTTGGTGTGGAGCTGCAGAAGGGTGATTATAACCGTGGAGAGAGGAATCCCTTGTCAGTTGATTCACTTGCAAAGGTTTTCTCCCATTCTGTGGGAAGTCTTTTCGTTCTGTTTAGGGTTTCCTTTGCTCTGAGAAACTTTTAAGTTTGACTAGGTCCCATTGGTATGTTGTGGTTTCTTCGTGTCATTAGTCTAAGAGGTGCATCTGAGAAGCTGTGCTGTCGTTTATGTCGGGGAGTGTTTGGCCTATGTTTTCCTCTAGGCGTTGCAGGAGTCTCTGGTCGGCTCGCTAGGTCTTTAATCCATTTGGAGCTGTTTTTGCGTCTGGTGGTGCTAGGAAGTGTTCTCATTTCATTCTTTTCCATGTGGCTGTCCCGTTCTTCCCGCGCACCCCTTCTTGAACAGGCTTTCTTTTGTCCGTTGCATGGTCTGGCCTCCTTTGTCATAGATGAGGTGGCTTGTAGGTGTGGGGGTGGCTTTCCTTCTGGGCTTTCCATCCTGTTCCACTGATGCCGAGTTCTGTCTTTGCGCAAGTAGCATGCGGTTTTTTGAGGATTGTTGCTCTGTGGTATAGTCTGGAGTCCAGGAGCCCGAATCTCCAGCTCCCTTTCTCTTTTTCAGGGATGTCTTTGGCTCTTCTGGGGCTTTTGTGCTTCCAAACAAACTTCAAAATGTTTTGTTCCAGTTCTGTGGAAATGTCCTTGGTAATTGGATAGGGATTGCATTGCCTTAGGAAGTATAATCAGGTTGATAATATTAAGTCTTCCAGTCCACGAGCATGTATAGCTTTCCATCTCTTGTATCATCTTTGATTTCTTTCATCAGTGTCTTAAAGTTTCAGAGTACAGGTCTTTTGTCTCTTGAGGTAAGTTTCCTCCTAGGGATTCTATCCTTTTGGATGCAATGGTAAACGTGAATGCTTCCCTGATTTCTCTTTCTGCTCTTTCCTTGTTCGTGTATAGAAATGGCATCGATTTCTGTGCATTAATTTTGTATCCTGTGACTTTGCCAAATTCACAGATGAGCTCTAACCGTGTTCTGGGAGAGTCTTTAGGAGTCTCTAGGTATCGTACCATGTCGTCTGCAAATAGGGATAGTTTTACTTCTTCCTTTCCAATTTGGATTCCTCTTATTTCTTTCCTTCTCTGATCGCCATGGCTAGGACTTCCCAAGCTATGTTAAGAGTAGTGGTGAGTGCGGACATCCTTGTCTTGTTCCTGATCTCAGCGGGAATTCTTTCAGCTTTTCGCCATTGAGCATCATGTTCGCTGTGGGTTTGTCACACACGGCCTTTGTGATGTGAGGTAGGTTCCTGCTATGCCCACTTTCTGAAGGGTTTTTTCAGACACTTGGGTGTTGGATCTTGTCAGACAAAGGCTGTTCCCGCATCTCTTGAGAGGATCGTGGGGGTTTTCTCTTCGGTTTGTTAATGTGGTGCATCACACCGATGGATGTGCGGATGTGGAAGAACACGTGCGTCCTGGGGCTGAATCCCACTTGATCGTGATGTACAATCCTTGGAACGTACTGATGGATGCGGTTTGCTAGCATTTTGTTGAGGAGTTTTGCATCGATGTTCCCCTCAGTGAAACGGGCCTGTAGTTTTCTTTTTTGTGGTGTCTGTGTCGGGCTTTGGTATCAGGGTGATGGTGGCCTTATAGAAGGAGTTTGAGAGTATCCCTTCCTCTGCAGTTTTTGGAAATGGTTTGAGAAGGATAGGTGTTAGCTCTTCTCTACATGTTTGATAGAATTTGGCTGTGAAGCCATCTGGTCCGGACTTTTGTTTGTTGGACATTTTGTAATAGCAGTTTCCATTTCAGTTCTTGTGACTTGTCCATTCATCCTTTTCACTTTTCTTTTCCCTGGGACTGGGACACTTTTGGAGTTCCTGTCATAGCTCATCGTTAACGAAGCTGACTGGTATCCAGAAGGATGTGGGTTTCATCCCTGGCCTCCCTCCGTGGGTTAAGGATCCGGTGTTGCCATGAACTGTGGTG